>NW_026571095.1:27846934-28059434 GCF_026225935.1 Boleophthalmus pectinirostris | reverse complement strand
AATCATCAAAACAGTGAAATTGTCAAATGTGTTGCATAAATAAGTTTCCTTCCTCTAAACAAGCAAAAAAACTGTTGCGCTGTAACAAAATAATTTAGTTAAATATACAAAAAAAATACTGTTGGCGATATATTGATACAGTAGTCCACGATATCGATACCGTATCATCACATTAAACGATATGATATATCAATATTTCAGTATTTTTGCACACCCCTATGTAACACACAAACCCTCCCTATTTAAGATGAGTTCTTCTCTCAAACCATGTGATAATGCGTTAAAACAGGAAGTGCTCTACTCTGTTTTTAAACTATTGTTTCCCAAAGACTGGGTCGCAACCCTCAGAGTCAAGAGATTTTTTTTGGGTCACTTGATATGCGTGTTGACTGGACTGGAACACGCTACAAAAACACAGACAGAACCACCTATCTCATTAGAAATGTTGAAATATTAAGACATGTTATGTATCATTTCTAATCTTTTTGTAATGACTTTATTGGCTATTTTGATCCAATATTGCTGGTTCAATTGAATGTTGAAAAGAAAAAGAAATGGGCTACAGTTATTGTGCAAGTAGGCGATTTATGGATCCTTTTATTGCTGGTTAAATTTCTGTTTTTCATTGTTTAAAACTTGAGTAATAATAATTGTTCAGAGACACGATCACTCAGTCAACAATAAAATATCCTCATTAATGTTCAATAATGATCAAATCCACCTTTATTTTATGATTTCTGTTGCTTGGGTAGTGAAGGTTTGTGACTTTTAAAATATGGGTCCCCAGAAAAAAAGTTCTGGAGACACTGCCATACACCGTCACTAGAATAATTTGGATAGTTTCAGATCTGGAATTGCCAAACTGTGCCAAACAAAGGCTAAAATGTAGCTGTAAACTCAAAAACTACAGCTTCATGACCTCACAAGGTGGAACAGAGCATTTTGATCTTATAGACAGACTAATAATAAAGGATTACTCAAATTAGTGAATGAAACAAAACTCATCTTTGTGTATGTTTTGGATGAAGTAACAACATTATAACATGGCTTAAAGCGCACAAGAGTCATTTTTGTGTAATATACGACCTTTAACATTAGATATAAGTCACAGAACACGGTTTACTCAGTTTAACTTTGTATTTTAACAATATATAGAATAATATAAGAACGTAATATTTACCTTTTAATAGCAACAAGCTCTCCTGTCTCATTGCATTTCCCCAATAACACACTCCCATACGTCCCATCTCCCAGCTGCTTCAGGGTCGTGTATCGATTCATTTTCCAATTTCCAAGCTTCAACTTCTCTTCAACGCATCTCGTAGTCCAGTAATACCAAAAACAGCATTGCTCTGGTGTCTTCTATTGCGTAAAACTGAAAAAATAAAACAAAATACAGGCATTTAGCTCGAATTTCTGCCAACAGTCGAACAGGTGTAGCGTTGTTTACCTGGCTGGTAGCTACTGGAGATTTGAAGCTTCACCTCTCGGGGGATAAGCCTGAGTGGTTCACAGAGAATAGGATTAAGATGACGTGTCCCGGTGAAACGCTCAGAGCCAGGAGACGGACTAAAGCCGGAAGTCTGTAAAATAAAGTCTGGGCAGGTTGACCCAGTATCTGTTGAAGGCTCTGTCACAGTGTTTCCCAAACTTTTTTTCTGGGGACCCATTTTTTAAAAGTCACAAACCTTTCACGATCCAAGTCAATAGACATTATTCATAAATCACAAAATAAAGGTGGATTTGATCATTATTGAACATTAATGAGGATATTTTATTGTTGACTGAGTGATCGTGTCTCTCTGAACAAGTAGTATTTCTCAAGTTTTAAACAATGAAAAACAGTCATTGAACCAGCAACAAAAGGATCCAGAAGTTGCCTATTTGGACATTAAATGCGGCCTGTTTCTTTTTCTTTTCAACATTCAATTGAAGCAGCAAAGTTGGAACAAAATAGTCAATAAAATAATAAAGATTAGAAATTATACAAAACATGTCTTAACATTTGAACATTTCTAATGAGAGAGGTTAGCCAGGTTGGCCCCTCCGCCTTGTGCCTCCGCTCAATTTCTCTCCAGCAACTAGGTCAGGAATCGAAATACACTAGACGGAAGTTGTAGACTACGCACCGGCCAATCAGCGAAGAGCTGTGAAGCCATGACGTCAAACTCAAGCGCCTGTCTGGGTCCCTTTTGTGGAACAACACAACAGTAAACAAAGCGGTCGAGATGGATGTAGATGAAGACATACATTCTGTGTTGGCAACCATTCCTGAGATTGAGGATTTAAAGCCGGAACAAAGAGAATGTTTGTGAATTTTATCAAGGGGAAAGATGTTATCGTCCTTCTTCCTAAGGATTTTGACACATTACATACATCACAACCAAATAGCAGCGACTGATTAAATAAAAAAAGTATCCGCCTACCGTCACGCGAACGAATCCTAATGCTGTGGGGTCAGACAGTTTCCGTGACGTGAAATCGGTTGATGAATCAGGCTAGAGATAGGTGGGCCTCTCTGCGTTTTTGTAGCTCATTCCAGTCAGGGGTGCAGGAGGAGAGCGTAGCATGTATAACAGGCATAGGCAGAACTGTATATTGCAGACCTACATGCAGATCGTGACAAAGCGACCAAAAAAAAATCTCTTGCGACCCACCCGAGGGTCACGGCCCAGTCTTTGGGAAACAATACTCTATCACACCTAAGAAAACTAGAATAGTATCTTCCAAAAATGTTTCTTCCGACTGTGCATTTTAGCCTATTGTGTTTAAAAAAAATAGATTTAAATTAAAAATAAAAGAACATAATTTCAATTTTGCATTTGACACTTTGACATGAACAAAAATTGATTAAGACTAGTACTCCTAACCTAAATCCCTTAATTAAATGGTTACTGATTTATTCTTAATTGACAATTTGTTCATTATTAAGTCTTTGTTCATCCTCTGTTTAGACTTATAATTAAAGTGTTGTTGTTATTAAGTTGGAGCTTGCATTTGCTGCAGTTCCAGGATTTATGAAATATATTTTGCAAAGGGTCACCAGAATTTCAGAATCAAAAACTGGGACACTTTCGGTTTTGGTTTTGGGGTGATTGGTCATCATAAAATTGTGAAACAAGTAGGTAATTAAGGAGATTTGTTACGCACTCGGTGAGTCAGTATAATCACATTTTCTTTGTGTTTTGGTCATTTTTAAGCAGTTTTTCTGTATTTTGCCTCAACAAATGTCAATTTATGCCTCTCTTTACTGTTGGCAGGGATCAAATTTGTCCAAAATAGAAACACCTGGGACATTTGTTGTAAAAAACTGGGACAAATGAATGTTTTTGGATAAATCTGCTGGGACAGGGGACACAGGGCTCAAAACTGGGGACGACTGGTCACCCTAACTCACCATACTAGATTATATTAGTAGGGTTCGTCAACATAAAGAGTATATACAGCCTATTTAGCTTATGTCCCTCTGGCTGAGCTGACTCCACTGTCTGCATGTCACTCATTAGACACTTCCCTCCACCTTTATATCCAATTAACACATTGTTCCCACTGCTCTTGAACTCAGCAAACCTTGGCGCAGGTAAAAGAAGCGCTGCTAAAGTGGGCTCATTAGCTTTAGCTCTGGTGCCCTGGAGCACACTGTGGCAGCTGATCTGTGGCTACACCCTCTCAGATCTACATGTGCTTTCTCTTGATCAGATTATTTCATGTTTTTCCTTTCTTGAATATTTTTGCCGTTGAAAAGGTTGAAGTTAAAACTGCTTCTTTTTCAGTGTTGTTTATGGGACAAAATTAAACATCTCAAATGGATTAGTTCAAGTATCTCGGGGTCTTGTTCACGAGTGAGGGGAGGATGGAGCGTGAGATTGACAGGCGGATCGATGCAGCGTCTGAGTTCGCGAATACAAGCGGCTGAAATGAGTTTCCCCCGCAGGGTGTCTGGGCGCTCCCTTAGAGATAAGGTGAGGAGCTCGGTCACACGGGAGGAGCTCGGAGTAGAGCCGCTGTTCCTCCATGTCGAGAGGAGCCAGAGGTGGCTCGGGCATCTGTTCTGGATGTCTTCTGGGCGTCTCCCTCACCCTTCCTCAGAGTGGTCTTGTGATGTTGTTGTGATGTGTCTGGTCAGCTGATTTAAACAGGTTTTGGTGCTGTCTTTCTACCGGTGGAGGCAGGATGACAGCGCCATCTGCAGTCCAACTTCCTCAGAACAGTATCCCTGGTGTGTGAGAGTAAAAAAGACCCCTTGTCCTGGTTTATAGTTCCGTGGGCACCTCGGGGTCCTGAGGAAGTGCAAGTTAAATCAGCTGATTGGACACGTCACAGCAACATCACATGACCACTCTGAGGAAGACCGCTAATGAGTAGTCGAAACTGTCAGGTATGAAAATAAACTCTTGGTCTGAAAAAATAACCTAATAACATAAAATATCGAAAGACCAAATGAACCTCATTGGACTGTCCAATAGAACTACACATAATAACCATGCTGTAAGGATCCTGTAAAAGCCTTTTTTGGTGATTTAAACTTCATTGAGCTTATTTATATACAATGGAACATATAACATAAGTAAAATCATAATAGAAATAAAAATAACAATAAAAAAAATTAACTATTATTATTTTGCCCAAAAAGGAGTAGGAAAAAGAAAACTTATTTAATCCCACCCCTATATAAATGTAAATCTTTACTTGCCCAAAATAAATGCATAAATAAAAAAATAATAATAAAGAAATAAATAAAAATTGAGCTTATGTTACCTGGACAATGGACTTGTCTTTGCGCCAACAGAGCAAGAGGCTTTTGAGAGGTCAGAGGTGGTGTTCCAGTGGCTAAGGATAGACAATCTCAAACTCAGTCCCAAAAAGTGTCATTTAATAAGTGAATTTCTTGAGCCATATAACAGACAAACACTGTGCTGTGGACCCAGACAACGTAGAGGTCATATCCAAAATGACAAAGCCTGACCCCATGGAAAATGAATGAGGAAAAAATAAAGCTATTCCTGAGTATGGTTCTACTGTTTATCCTGAGTTGTGCGGGAAGAAACAAGGTACAGCCAAACAACTTCAACAAATTGTCTGACGGGACAGACAGAGGACTGTGGAATTACACTGTCCAAACTCAAAGACAGCCTTTTAAACTGTGTTTTATTTATGAAAAACAAGAAGCATGTGTTCTGACATATCTGTGAATAAATAATGTCAGCTTTATATACCTTTGTAATGCACAAATAAAAACATTCTATAAACGTGTATGAAAAGAATATTTTGTGAACTGTGTACATATCCCATTCATACTCTGAGTGTTCAATTAAAATCTGGACATGAACTGTATTGATGTCGTTTGTATTTTAATCGGATTACATTGTAGAGAGAGCGGAAAGCTGGATTCTGAGGTTGGAGCTCTCCGGAAACAAGAGAGCAAATTAATGAATCTGAAAAAGAGGATGCAGATGAAAACTACATCATGAAGAGTACTTTGTTTTACAGCAGCAGAGTCCAGGGCAGAGCTTGGATATGAGCACATCTCTGTTTTACACATGCACTGGCCACACATACACTACCAGTTAAAAGTTTTATAACACCCTAATTTTTCCAGTTATTTATTGCAATTCAAGTCGTGCAAGTCCAATGAAGAGTTTGAAATGGTACAAAGGGAAGAACTGAACAGATAGAGGTTAAAAAAAGATATAAACGATACAAAACACAAGTCCAAGCTCTGCCAAAACTACCTCAGGAAAAAAAGAACAAGATGGGAAAGTTTGAAAACATGAAGTGTTCAGCACAGTCTCCAGACTTAAACCCCATCGAGCTGGTTTGGGATGAACTGGACAGAAGAGTGAAAGCCAAGAAACCGACAAGTGCCACACATTTATGGAAACTTCTGCAACAGACTGGGGAAGAACTTTCTGAAGAATATTTCATTTCTGTTGTAAAAAGAACGAGCCACGAGTGTGTTCAGCTCTTTTATCTGTCAAAGGTGGACACTTTCATGAATCAAAAGTTTAGAATATGTTTTGGTCAACAGTAAACAGTAAAAAAGTGGGAAAAGTGTGGTGTTCTAAAACCTTTTTTGACCAGTAGTTTACGACTGCCCCATCCTCCTCCAGTGACAGTGCTAATGACCTACAGCCTCATTTCTCCTAACCTTTTGAGCCTCTTATTTTCACTGACAACTAAACTAAACACGCACAAGAATAAACCATTGCTAAATTAACAAAAATAACTGCAATCGCTGTGAGTTTTCATGTGTTTCCTCTATTCTACCTTCATTCATTTCTGCTTTCCATCATGATGCGACCTGGTGCAAAGGATCCTGTCACTGACACTAAATGCCATGTCTTTTTGTACTTTTATAATTCATAAAAGATGTACCTTTTGAACACGACTTATTATTCACATATAAAATACTAAAGTTGCTATGATTTACTATCAGTATATAAGAAATGTAAACTATACCTTCACATTGTAAAAATATATAAATGTGTGTGACCCAGTTCAGTTTTGCACAGTACAGAAGCAGAGAACAGCACAGACAGCTACAATATATTATAATATTACACCAGATTTTAAAATATTTTTTGTATACCACTGAATGTATCTTAAATTAATCATGATATCTGCCACGTTTCCTCCAGCTCTTGGACCAGAGCAAGGATCAAGAGAACAATGATCTGGGCAAGTATGAAGTTAGGCCTAAATGTAAATAATATTACAGAAAACAATTACAAAATAAAGACAAAATTAAGCTAAATAAAATATAAACTGAGGCAACACATGTAAACTGAACCAGCGCTGCTTTAGACCTGGTTTAACACTGGTTTAGTCTTATAATAAACAGTTATAAAAAAATATATATATTAAAAATAAACTAACTAAATTAAAAACAAAAAATAATTATTATAGGCTATATCATCGACTGTATCTATTTAAAAAGAAAATCACTTAATAATTTATATGCTCTGGTTTTTGGAGGCATGTGTTTGACAATAGCGCCATCTTGTGTTGTAACTAAATACTGCATGGACTTGAGTTCCTCTGTTCATTTTGAAGTATCTTGTCTTTTTATTTTTATTTATAATAGTTAATTATTTGTTACAGACTTTAATGCTGTATACAAATACGCACGGCTTCTTATTTTTTGTTTATACTGAATAATTCTAGTCCAGTCCGGATGTGCGTAAAAAAACATTGATTTTTTAATATAGACATGCTTATGTTTTGGCACACAGTGTAAATTGGGCATTTTAAAAAATCGAAAATAACCTGTGAAGAGGCCACACTTTGAGATAAGAGCAGATGAAGCTGGTCGCGTGTGTGTTTAAAGCGGCGCAATGGCAGCGTGTGACATAATGTTCCTGAAGTGGTTCAGTGCAAATGTGACCCGCCGCTGAATGAACCGAGTCTGAGGCGATGACAAGACAAGACTCAGACAGAGAAAATCTGCTGCACACGCCGAGCCATGAAATGCGAGGAATGACAATCACGAGCAGCATTCTCCAAATGGCCATACTGTAGTAACATGACGTGCCGTGCATTGCACCTAAGTGCGTGCAGTGAGATTGTAGAGTGCGTGCGCAGCACACAGGCGCCTGTTTCTCACAGCCTGTGTTTTCGGTTACTTACGGTAAGGTGGACCCGCAGTGTCCACTAAAGGATCAGGTGATCCACTAACTACGACGCCAGGGCTGACTGGGGAAAATGCAAAATGACATATAGCAAATGTCGGAGCGTAATTCATTCACGTTTCGGGCTCAAACTGGGATTAAACCGCACCGCTGGAGCTCCAATGTAACGATGGCGCGTTAGGGCTGGTGGCGCCACTGCGACTTTTGGATCTTTTAATTTATGAGAAATCCCATTCACAGACACATATTGTTTCAACATGGGGCTGTGCTACAGTCTGCGTCCCCGGCTCTTCGGGGACCTGAGCGGCTCTATCTCCAACGCCACCTCGGACTCGGAGCAGCCGCCGGACGCCGCGGTACCGAGCCGTGCCGGGGCCGCTCGCCCGGAGGACACCGCCGGGACTGGGGAGACCTCCGCGCTGCGCCCCGGGGAGCACCGCCGAGCGGACACAGGCACCGACGGCGTGCTGATCCAAAACGGAGGCGGTGGAGGCAGTGGAAAGGGCACGGGCAAGGAGCGCGGCCGCCGCTTACAGCTGCTCCAAAAGACTAGCGCACAGAAGCAGAAAAACTGGGACAAATTATTGGTGGAGGAAAAGGAGGCCGAGAAGGAGGCGAAGAAAGTCAGTAAAAACATTGACAGGGCGCTGAAGGAGCTCAAGCGGGAGTACAAACAGACGCATCGACTGCTGCTGCTCGGTAGGTCGCGTCCTGCCTGTTGTTGTTGGACAAGGCGTTTATTAATAGAAACATACGCGCACTGGCCTTCCAGAAATTGTGTCAGAGCCGAGGCCTGTGCCACATCTGTGTCTGTAGCAGACCCCCGCTGCTCTAAAGACAAATGATGAAGGCAGCGCTAGTCCCACTCCCCCATGTTACATCCAGGCTCGTTTATTAATGTATAGGGCCACTTATGTCCATAGCCTGTGTAGCTACTGTGGAATAGCCTAGCAACCAACCCCGCTGTGGCTCCAAACACTAGCATTTCTCTGAAGGCAGTGTGGCCTGTGCCTCACGGGGACACACAGCAGCCCCTATGTTTGTATATGTGAAGGCCAGAGGATGGGGGCTACAATAGCTCACCTGTGGCTGTGCTGGAGCAGCCTGGAGTGAAGGCAGACCAAAATCAACACATGAAAAGCGGCCAATGGCAAAACAGTGTATTCCTTTTATAGTCATACAAGAGTTATGTAAGATATTAAGGCCTGGTTTGGGCTGTGACACCTGTCTGAGGACTTGGTGCTGCTCACTATATGTGATCTTAGGTGTAGGATGACAAAAGGCTTGGGACAACACGAGAATGAGGCTGTGGTACATCTTGAGTTTGACAGAAAACACTTCTTCTTAGAGCTACTGTACCAGCTCCAGACTAAAGAATATCACTAACATAAGCAGCTACTGTAGAGTCTAATAAGGCTCTGATAAGAACCACTAGTCTAGGTCTATTTTGATTTAAGTCGGCGTATGATATTACACTATTATATCTCATAGATTGTAGTCATGGCCAAATCTGTAAAAGTTGTAAAGATTAGTGGAATTTGCACCGGCGATAAAGTACTATATTGACCAATCACGATATGCAAATGAATCATTCCCTGAGTTTATCATTTTATACACCACTTAAATTGTTCTAAAATGGAATAACATGTACAGGCATGCAGCCACAATGTCACCTGTGTACAGTAATTTACTAAAGCTCTACGTCTATAATATTGTCAGCTCCATGTTTAAAAATACCACATCAAAAATCCTAGTCCCAGTTGACTAAATATGCTGCTACAATGAATGGTGAATGATGAATTTTCTCACTGTAAACATTAGTAGCAGTATAATTGGACTTGTACTGACCAAAACAAGGTCATTATAGTTTAGTCGTCGCTTTGTTTTTACAAATTTTAGGCTATTTTTGGTCAGTCATTGTCAGACTTTTCACCCAAACCACCATCTCAGTGCCTTTTAAAGCTTAAACGAGCATCTCAAAATAATAGAAAGTCATTGTAATGTTCGGTCTTTCTCAGCTGTGGCATGAAAATAAACAACCACAAATCGTAAAATGTAAAAAATATTACGATCTGATTTACGTTATAATTTTGTTATTGAATCAAAAACAGACCTGGAGTTGTGTTTTGTTTCATTTATACTAGTTTAACACACAAAATCTTGCATATTTAAGCATTTAGGAGTTATTCTCAAACAGAAAACACAGGTAATACAGGTGCTCCACTGTGTTTTTAAACTCTAAACACCTTCACTAGAATCATTTAGGTCCTAGAATTGCAATCTCTACTGAATTAAAAGTAAAAAGTAGCTATGAATTTGGAAAATTACTGCTTTATGACACGTGTGAATGAAACAAAACACAACTCCAGGTCTGTTTTTGATTAAATAATGACATTATAACTTGTTTTAAAGCTCACAATAGTCATTTTTGCGTCATGTAGGAGGTTTAATTTTGTTGAAAACGGCCCATGTTGAGCTGTTGGTTTGCACTGTATAATTTAGCTCTGTAGCATTTCCAGAAGGCATAGTGTTCAGGGCTGTGTGAACAAGGCTAGCACTAAATATTGAAGACGCTACACCCACTTTGAGTTATTTATCACTGTCTGCTTAAAGAGGAACAGTTAACAACATGGCTATAATTCACTTATGTTTAATTTGGGCTTGGGTCAATGTTACACGCACCGTTTTCACTAAGATTTATATCAATATCCCAATCAATATCGCAATGTCACTTGATAATGACCTGCTGTATTCTGGGCAAGATTTAGTTCTGTTTATTTGGGCTTTTAGGTAATATTCCACACATTAATAAGTCATGACAGTGAAATTTCATACAGAGCGCCAAAGTTTGAGATTTAAGTCTAAATCTTGACTAAACCAAGCAGAAAATAGAACGACTTTTCAGAGTTTTTCAGAGCTTTTAACCGTGTTATACGTGTTTCGTGCATGTTTGAGTTAATTTTAATCGCTTTGATGCCAAATTGCTGATCAACCCCACCCACACATCTTCAGCTCTATGTTCCCACAGCTCTATGTTCCCTCATTTCTAAGATTTTTCTCAAAATTAAACTCTAATTCAAATCATTTTAGGGATGATTCAGATTAATTTCAACCTAAGATCTTTTGGACCATGACCTCTACATTAGGTTGGGTGTAATTGACGACCAAATTGGGAGAAATGGGAATAAATTCTGATGCAAATTGATGATAAATATGGGAACATAGGGCCTAATTTTGGAAAGAAAAAACTTAGAAATGAGTTAACATAGGGCTGTGGGAAAATAGACACGCTCCTCCACCTCCAGTACAGGCCAACTGTTCTGTACTTGCTTTGTTCTTCAAGAAAAGTTTCATAAACATCGATAGCTGTGAGATCCAGCAGCCTTGTGTGGCCAATTGGTGCAAATGAGGTTGTGATGCTATTTCAGTTTGTCATGCTGATGTCAGGAAATCAGCAGACTTCTGTTTATATCAACACTGGAAAAAACAATATCTAGGCAAGTTAAGATGACTTAAATTGATGAAAACTAGTATCGACACTAGACACTTATTTGAGCAGGTATCGATACTAAAAAAGTCACATTCACAGGACAAAAATGAACCTTTAGGATGATCTTGAGCTGTATCTGAACAAGTATAAGAGCACATAGGGATTACACAAATATAAAACCACATGGTAATATAAAAAGAATGTACTGTATGTTGAAAATCACATTCTACTGTCTAAAGTGCTCTTAATTATGATTGTGATATCAGAATCAGTATTGAAATCCTGCTATTAACCATCTACAGTAGCCGTCAGATATATAACAGTTCACACTATAGTCACTGGAAAAAAAACAATATCTAGGTAAGTTAACATGACTTGAATTAAGAACGTTTTACTTTATTTGAGTAGATTCTACTTGACAAGTAAAATTATCCACCAATGGAATAAGTGTGTTTTTCTTAATTCAAGCAACATTCGATTTAGTTTCTTATTTTAAGCGCAAAAAGTTGTTTTTCTTATTTTAAGTGTAGCAAGATGTATTTTTATATTTTAAGTACAAAAACGTCTTGTTCCACTGGCAGATAATTTTACTTGTCAAGTGAAATTTACTCAAACCATGATAAAACTTTCTGAATTCAAGTCATCTTAACTTGACTAGATTTTGTTTTTTGGAGTGAATATTGTGATTTAAAATGTCCATATTATAACATCATGATCCACTGCCAAATCCTGTAGGAAGAAGGGCAATAACGTCTTTCCCCTTGATAAAATTCACCAAACATTCTCTTTGTTCCGGCTTTAAATCCTCGATCTTGGGAATCGTTGCCAACACAGAATGTATGTCTTCATCTACATCCATCTCGACTATTTTGTTTACTGTTTACCACAAAAGGGACCCAGACAATCGCTTGAGTTTGATGTCATGGCTTCACAGCTCTTTGCTGATTGGCCGATGTGCGGTCTACAACTTTCAGGGTTCGTCTAGTATATTCCGATTCCTGACCTAGTCGCTGGAGAGAACTGAAATTGAGCGGCGACACTAGGTGACCCCAACCTGGCTAGTAAAGAGAGGCATAAATTGTCATTTCTTTAGGTAAAAATACAGAAAACCTGCTTAAAAATGACAAAAGAACACAAAGAAAATCTGACTATACTGACTCATGTTATTGACTCATATTTTAAGTACAAAAAGTCTTGTTCCAGTGACAGATAATTTTACTTGTCAAGTGAAACTTACTCAAAACATGATAAAACTTTCTTAATTCAAGTCATCTTAACTTAACTAGATTTTGTTTTTTGGAGTGACATTGTGATTTAATGTAGATATTACAACACAAGGATGATATGAATGATTATAATAGCAACAAAATCAATGAAACGCCATATTGTTAATGTAAATAATAGAAGTGAGCTGATTTTGATAGATATAAAACAGTAGACTTCAATAACATTTTACAAATCCACTAAATTACATAGCTTCAGAGTCCAGATTCCCCGCTGAAGCTCTTCAGTGCACTCGCCGCTGTATTTGCTTTTCATTGACAGTTCTACAGCCCAAGGTGAGCAGCTTAATTTCCTGTGTAAATATCTTTTAGCATGATGCACAGGAAGCTGGTGGCTAATGAAGTCATGCAGGAAGTAGCATACTCCACCTGAGCCGCGCTTCTGCTCGTGTATACGGTGTGACTTCAGCCTGTCATTAGCGCTTACAGCTAGACACTTTACTACTACTACTGTTGTTATTATTGTCTTAGCCGGGCACCTGTCATGGGAGGCTATTAGCTCTATTAGCGTTTGCCGTGGCCCTGTGTGGCTTCACTTTGGAGAATAGACGAGCACATGGGACCTTATACCCTGCAGCTTTCCACTAGGATTCTTGTTGCATGCCACGAGACTGAGGTGGTAATCTTCCACTTTGCACCTTAGTTTGCGCAGACAGGACACTGCAAACTTCAGATATTAACCATAAATAATGAAAAGACACGTACAAATTGACATATAATCCTTCTCTCCGTCACAGTTTCGAACACAAATTTACAAAATTTACAGTAGTTTAATTTTAAAGATCCTAAATTACACAAAATTGACTGAATTGATGAGCTTAAACCCAGGTTATAATGTTGTTACTATCTCAAAAACAAACCTGGAGTTGTGTTTTGTTTCATTCACACATTTGAGTTTGAGTAATGCTTTATTATTAGTCCAAAGCACAAAATGTTTACCTTTTGTTTAGCAGAGAATGGCAAGTCTAGAGCTGAAAGGATCCAAATGATTGTAGTGAGTATAGGGTGACCAGTCGTCCCTGTTTACCCGGGACAGTCCCAGTTTTGAGCCGTGTGTCCCCTGTCCCAGCGGATCTATCCAAAACAAGTGATTTGTCCCAGTTTTATACAAGAAATGTCCCATGTGCCCCTATTTTTGACCAATTTGATCCTTGCCAACAATAAAGAGATAGCCTGATTCATCAGCTGGTTTCACTTTATGGAAACTGTCTGACTTCACAGCATTAGGATTCGTTTGCTTGGTAAGCGGGTACTATTTTTCATTTAACCAATTGCTGCTATTTGGTCGTGACGTATCTAATGCGCCAAATCCCGTAGGAAGAAGGGCAATAACGTCTTTCCCCTTGATAAATTTCACCAAACATTCTCTTTGTTCCGGCTTTAAATCATCGATCTCGGGAATCATCCATCTCGACCGCTTTGTTTACTGTTGTGTTGTGCCACAAATTGACACAGACAGGCGCCTGAGTTTGACGTCATGGCTTCACAGCTCTTCGCTGATTGGACGGTGTGCGGTCTACAAATGAAACTTTTTGACTCGTGGGCCAAAAAGGATTCTAAAATTTAACGGAAGGGCTGGACCAGGAGCAGATGGATGGAGTGTTTTGGTAATCCACCTCATAAGAGAAAAAAATAACATGGGATATGTAGAAACCATGTGCTTGAATTTCAATTGAAAATCATTACAAAGCATTACAACTTTTACTATTATAATCTATTCAAGTTCGGCGATTGAAAGGGCCCTAGTTTGCCCACCCTTGGTCTAGTGTATTCCAATTCCTGACCTAGTTGAGAGAAATTAAATTGAGTGGTGGCACTAGGTGGCACCAGCCTGGCTAGTAAAGAGAAGCATAAATAGTAATTTCTTTAGGTAAAATACATAAAAGCTGCTTAAAAATGACCAAAATACAAAGAAAATGTGACCATATTGACTCACATGTTCGTCGTGAATTGGCAAACTGCAGTTTTCCTTAATCACGCACTCCTTTCACAATTTTATTATTACCAACCACCACAAACCAGGAGTGTCCAGGTTTTTGAAAATCTGGTCCGCCTAAGTGAAGGTGTTTGGAGTTTAAAAACACACTGGAGCACTTGTGAGAGAAACATACAGCCTAAATATGCAGTGTTTGTGTGTTAAACATGTGTGAATGAAAAAAAACACAACTCCAGGTTTGTTTGTGATGACGAAACAACATAACATCGATCAGAAAACAGCGTAATATGGGCCCTTTAAGAGTATCAGATGAAACAAACAAACCAAATCTTTAGTTAATATGAAAACTGGGGACCCATTAAAACACCAAATAATGAATAAAACTTTTCGGAAACTTTCAAAACATCTATCAGCTCTAGTAGCATCAGCAGTGGCCCCACTTGAGAAAAGAGAAGCCTGAAGGAGCGTATACTGTGCACTTTTCCAGTAGGATTCTTGTTGCATGCCACAAGACTGAGGTGGTTAGTGTTCCTCTGAAAACGGACACCTCTCCAAAGGTGTAGCATTTCAAGGCGACATACGTGAGCTAATCTAGGTCACTTTATCTGTTTGTATTCTCAGCAACTATTTAGCAAAACCTGTACATGGCGATATTGTTTATGGTACGGGCTATTTTTAGATTCGCTGTTGAGTTCTGAGTCGCTCATTCGATTGTAAACACGCAAGAACAGTTTGGAGAAGCGCAAGTACGTGTGAACTGTTTTAATATTTAAACAGTCACATGTTTGGAGTATTTGCCTAAATTTGATGGTACAAATGTGGAAGTTGTACTGCAGTTACAGAAGTTCCAAATACAGCAGTGGTTCTCAAAAGTGTATGAAAAAATACATGAAAAAATCTTGTATTTGAAGAGTAAAAAGTAGGAGTGTAACGATATCCAAGTTTCACGATACGATATTGTCATGGTATGATCTAGGGGTGTGCAAAAATAGCGAAATATCGATGTATCGTATCGTTTAATGTGATGATCCAGTATCAATATCGTGGCCTGCTGTATCGATATATCACCAAGAGTATTTTTTGGTATATTTTACTGAATTATTTTGTTGCAGCAATACAGTTTTGTTGTTTGTTTAGAGGAAGGAAACTTGTTTATGCGACACGTTTGACATTTTCACTGTTTTGATGATTAAAATGTTTGTGTTCATTTTAACTGTACACAAGAAGTGGTTTAACAAAGACTTTTAGTATCACAGCCACAATTTAGCCTTTATTTTTTATTGAACCGTATCGAATTGATTTGAAATATATTGTATCGAATCAAGATATGTATCGTATCGTGACCTATGTATCGAAGTATGTATTGTATCGGCAACTTCTTAATGATACCCAGCCCTAGTATGAGCCTCACGGTACAATATTTATTGCGATATTGTGGGAAAGCTCACGATATGGTGGGGAGCCTCACGATTAGGAACGTAACAATATCCAAATCTCTCTGTATGATATTTATTGCGATATTTTGTGGAGGCTTACAAACAAAACTGTGAATATGCTACTTTTTCCTCTTAAAATGCCTTGACAAGACTTAATCCAAAGAACTAAGACTTAAAAGTGCTTAGAACTGCTATTTCTTCATGTAGTTTGCACTGAAATGGAGCAAAGGATCATGGTCCATGTAGTTCCCTTTGTCTTTTTTTAGCGATTGCTGCACCATGACTCTTAATTTAAGCAAAGGGACTTGTAATTCAATATATTATGACAGTCCACAATATTATTGTGAGAACTTTGACGATACGATATCACGATATTTTGGTTATTATTACATACCTGTTAAAAAGTAAGTAAGTATTTCACGCAGATTTTGAGGTGTTTTAAGGCTTCAGATGTACTGATTTTGATAAAGATTTGAGCTGAATTTTGTTCAGTACAAACAATTTAAGCGATCATTTTTTCCAAGCTGTTTTTATATGTATATTTTTGAACATGTTAAAAATAAACCTTTTCTTTTCAGCAGGTCTCAAACTAAAATAAAAAAATACTTTTACCCTAGTTCTGATAAAAAATGTAGAGTACAAGTAAAAGTACAGATACATACAAGTACCTAAATGTAAAGTTAAGTACAGTACTTTACTACTTTTACATCTTTACCTTCCACCACTGAAATAAAATACGAGCAAATGTTGAACTTTATCATTATTTCGATTTGTTAACTGTTGTGGTTTAAAGCGGCACTATGTAACTTTTCTGTTAGAGGGTCCGAGACCTGCTTGTCTCCATGGCGATGTTATTTGCTTTGAAACTCCCACAGCGTCTACCCAGGCCGAGTTCTGAGTCAGATCTGCGTGGTGGTGGAAACGCCTGTAATCAAATAAATGTTAGATAGATACATTTATTGCAGATCAGTTCAGGCAAAGCAATAACATCTCTATGGAGACAAGCCAAGTACAGTGACCAGACCAAAACTCTAAACTGAGACACACCGGCGTAGGAATGGTTGATGTAAATAAAACTGTGAAAAGAGCGTGTAACATAGTGTATTCTCGTGATCTGAGGGACTTCTGTTCATGTATTTTTTTGCTTTATGGTCATTCGCAAACACGGATTTCTGTAATTTGGCTAAACAAATGACAATTCATGCTCCTCTTTACTGTTGGCGGGGATCAGATTAGTCAAAACATGTGATAGTCCTGTTTTAGTCCTGGTTTAGAGTTGATGTAGTCCTGGTTTAGTCTTAGTTTAGTCCTGATTTAGATAAAATTGGACAAAAATAGGGACATTTCTTGTATAAAACTGGAACTAATCACTGGTTTTGTATAAATCTGCTGGGACAGGGGACACAGGGCTCAAAACTGGGACTGTCCCGTATAAACAGGGACATCTGGTCACTAGGGCTGGGTATCATTAAGAAGTTGCTGATACAATACACAGGCCACGATAAGATACATATCTCGATACAGTGCACTTTCGATTCGATACGATATATTTCAGATTGATTTGATATGGTTCAATAAAATATAAAAGCTTAATCATGGCTGTGATATTAAAAGTCTTTGTTAAACCATGATATCGATACTGTATCATTAGGGGTGTAATGATATCCAAGTCTCACGATATGATATCGTCACGGTATGAACCTCACGATATGATATTTATTGCAATATCATGGGAAAGCTCACGATATAGTGGGGAGGCTCACGAGTAGAGATGTAACAATATCCAAATCTCTGTACGATATTTTCACGATGTACATCTTACGGTACGATATTTATTGCGATATTTTGTGGACATTTTCCTATTTTTTCCTCTTAAAATGCCTTGACACAAGACTTAACCTTAAGAAGAAGACTTAAAAGTGCTTAGAACTGTTATTTCTTCATGTTGTTTGCGCTGAAATGGAGCAAAGGATCATGGTCTATGTAGTTCCCTGTGTTTTTTTTAGCTATTGCTGCACCATAACTCTTAATTTAAGCAAAGAGACTTGTAATTCGATATATATTGTGATGGTCCACGATATTATTGTGAGAACTTTGACGATACAATATCACGATATTTCGGTTATCGTTACATCCCTATGTATCATCACATTAAACGATACGATATATTGATATTTTGATATTTTTGCTCACCCCTACTGGTCACTTTAGTCATTAAAATTCCCTCGGGGTGTCATGTTAAGTGTCTGAAGCTTTTTTTAGACTTAATCTGAGCTTTATTTTAACACAATCTGACCAGAAAGAGTTGATTTAGACAAAAATACATCAGATGAGATGATTTGTGCTGTTAAACAAGTCCCTCTCAAACAACATTACAGTCACAAGCGAGTTTTTTAATTAGTTACTATCACTTTTTTGTTGAAAATCAAACACCTAAACAGCTCACAGAACGCTCGTATCGATTAGAGGCTTCTGAAAATGCGTTGTTTAAATCAATTTTGTATTTTTTGTTGCGTTTCACATGACTTTAAAACTTTTTGGGGCTGTGTTTGGTGATCTCACTGCAAAGTCTCAGTCTCATCCGTTCTACTTGTGAGTTTGTGCTGACAGAGATGATGTTAGCTGTAAACAGTGACGTCTGCATGTTGATACTTAAGAACTGTAATAGAATTCTCCGGAATCAAATTATAAAAGTATTACTCTCTACACGAGGAATACGTCAGTAGTTCTGGAGTTGTTTGACTCGAATCTGAATTTATGTAAAGTTGACTAAAGCTGCTTTTTGCATTCACCTGTTTTGGTTTTGGTTTGAGCGCAGCAGTGGTGAAAGAAATATTTAGTTTTGTTTAGTAAAAGCACAGACACCAAAGCAAATAAATACTCATGTAAAAGTAAAATATCACCTCAATAAATCTATTTAAGTAAAAGTATTATCAGTACCTGTTTAAAAATGTACTTTAAGAGTAGGACTTTGTGTGAAACTTTGTGATTTTGTAGTGAATCAATCATTTTTCCCTAGCCATTTGTGTTTGCATATTTTTGTTTGCTCAGAGTTTGAATACAGTGTGTGTGAAAATTTTAATGTGGCCTTTAAATCGCACTTAAATCAAGCCAAAACGAAACCTTAAAGGGCCCATATTACACTATTTTCTGATCTATGTTATGTTATAATGTTGTTTCCTCATCACAAATACACCTGGAGTTATGTTTTGTTTCATTCACACGGCTTCTCCCAAATAGAAAACACTCTGTTCCACCTTGTGATGTCATTTGGTAATACAGAAAGTGATATTAAACTCCATACAACTTCACTAGAATCGTTTGGTTAATTTAGACTTAGGCCACATTTATATGATGACGGTCTGAACAGAAGACATAAAAATGGCGTCGCGTCTTCACTTTTTATTTTGCGTTTAGACGAGCATTTTCATTTATAGCTTGAATCTGCGTGAATACCGTGACACCAAAATTGTGTGGAATTCAATAGTGTATGCATGCCAGGTTTCTGTGTACTGTATGTACGCGGTGTGAGCAGATCTGACCAGAGTTTTGCGTCTTGGGCAGCGTAGACGGAAATACTACAGCAGAACGTATTCAGCTTTTCCACTCTGGAGGGTGGTTTCAGATTTTGCCGCTTTTAAGCCCCAAAAACGCCATCACCATCTAAACAAAAGGCACTTCCGATAAAATATTTTGTCGATTTTACCCTCAAGCATTCTTGTATAAACAGGCTAGGGTTGGGCGGTATCCAAATTTTTATACCATTAAACCTTCTCAGGATTGTACCGGGGTATACGGTATTACCATATTACCAAAATGTTTTAGTACGACTTTGGTAAGATATGAAGCCGCATCGCTGAACAGTCTATGTGTATGTCCTGCAAACTTATAATCTCTGAAAAGTTTCACATGAACCAGCTCCGACACGACACACGCACACAACAGACTCACCATCAGCAGCACATCTTCTGTTACAGAGAGAACACATATATTCCATTCGTGTCCTTTAGTCCGACAGAAGCTGAACCACATCAGCGACACAAGGAGCGAGCTGTTTTTATCAGCGCTTACAATTTGTGCAAATTAGCCATGCGGTTTTAAGTTTTGTTTCTGTAAAACGTAAAGAAATTGGCGCCTGAAGCCAAAATGTTGCCAAATTACAGAAGTACTAGTATTTTTTTGGGATCAACTCGCTTGAGGCCGGACTTGTAATGTAATGTCTTCGTCTCCCTTATGAGCGTCACGTGACAACAGAAAGAAACTAATCGAAGGTCATCTCCCCACGCAGTTAAAAGAAACATTATAGACACTATTAGTTTTAAATCGTGATAGAATTATACTGAAAATACAACCACACATTCATTTGTGTTGAGCAAACAAATTTAGGTATCAATAAATTATAATATTATATTAGGTCCTTATGCCCTGCAGATTTTTTTAATGGCGGTAATGAAACTGATACCGTTGCTACTTTTTGATACCACAGTATACCGTAATACCGTATTACCGCCCAACCCTTTTACAGACTTAGACTTAGATAAACTTTATGGCCCACAACGGAAATTACTTGATATAATTTCAGCTCTGGAATTGCCAATCTCTTCTGAATTAAAGGTAAAAGTTGTTTGTTAACTTGAAAAGCATGATATCACAAGGTGGAACAGAGCATTTTGAGTTTTGGAAATAAACCAAAATTGCAGGATTACTCAAACAGGCATGAACAAAACAAAACAAAACACAACTCTAGGTATATTTTTGACGAGATAACAACATTATAACATGACTTAAAGCTCACAAGAGTCCATTTTGTGTTTTATGGGACCTTTAACCAGAACTAAACCAGGGTTAAACCAGGACTGCTGACTCCAAAATTAAAACTAGGCCCACAAACTATAATTTTAGCCTCACAGCTTTACACTGTAGACATAAACATAAACAACATTAATCTATAGTCTATTTGTAGCACATGTAAAAATACCATAACCTGTTTTCGTTTATAGCTTAAATGCAGTGGACGAGAACAGCAGGCCAGTTCCTTTTATTTCTTGGAGAGGAAGTGAGTTTATTGTTAGAACGCTTGGATCAGTTTGTCGCTGGTTTACTGCTTTCCTCAATGTCCTTACTTTAACTTTAATTTCATATCTGCGTCTTATCAACTTCTGACAACTATGCAGACTTGAGCCAATATTTACGCTACACTCTTTGTCATGTTTTGGGTCCTAGCATTTTATTTGTATTTTAAGTCGCGTTTCCGAAGAGCTCTGAGTGTATTTCCATTCGGTCGGACCTCCCCTTTAAGCACGGGACAGAGGAGGTGAACTTTGCCTCTCTGAGTTTTATCATTGACCACTGCTGAACTTTGCTACAACAGTTTCTACCTCACGCTCGGACCAATGGGAGCTCTCGCAGGACAAATAATTATTGTTTATGGCCGCAATAGGAATGATTTTAGTAACATAATCGTATTACATACCCAATGAGATAATGGGCTGCACTGCCATTTGGCAATACAGTGTTATAACAGATAAAGGCGCATTATGTAACTAGATACTCATTTGAGCCGGTATTGATATTAAAAAAGTCACATTCACAGGACAGAAATGAACCTGGTAATATAAAAGGCCCATAGTATGTTATTTTCTGATGTTATAATGTTGTTTCATTATCAAAAACACATCTGGAGTTGTGTTTTGTCACACTCACACACACAAATTTTGTATATTTAAGATGAGTTCTTCTCTCAAACAGACAACACCTTAAACTCCTGACACCTTATCTAGAATAATTTCGATGAATTCAGCCCTGGAATTTCCCATCTCTACTGATCTAAAAGTAAAAAAACAGTAGCTGTTAACTTGAAAACTATCACTACATGACATCACAATGTGGAACAGAGCATTTTGAGCTTTGGAGATGTACACAGATTAACAATAAAGGTTTACTCAATAGGGATGTAACAATATCCAAATCTCTCAATACGATATCGTCATGATATGCATCTTACGGTACGATATTTATTGCAATATTTTGGAGAGGCTAATATAATTGTAGATAGGACGCTTTTATGCTTTTAAAATACCTTGACAAGAATTTGGTGTGAGTCATTACTGTCATAATCCCAAAAATTTAAGTAAAAACATGTTTCTTCATGTTGTCTGCACTGAAATGAATCATGGGATATGTAGTTCCTGATGTTTATAAGCTGTTGGTACTATAAAACCATGCATTTAAGCAAAGGATTTTGTAATTTTGACGATACGATATCACGATATTTCGGTTATTGTTGCATCCCTATTACTCAATCATGGAACAAAACACAACTCCAGGTATGTTTTTTAGGAGGTAACAAGATTCTAGCAAAGCTCACAAGAGTCAATTTGTGTAATATTAGGCTCTTTAATCTTTTTTTATTTTTATTTTCAGTTTTATACAAAAGTACATAAACAAACACTTTGAGAAAACTTCAAACACACACATATTCACCTATGTATAATACCATGCCAACCACTGGGATGTCATATACAAATTGACCTCAAGGATGTAGAAAAAAACAAAAACAAACCAAAAAAATACAAAATAAAATAAAATAATAAATAATACAAATGTAATAATAATAATAATAATAATAATAATAATAATAATAATAATAATAATACAATAAAATTCAAAAGGCCACATTAGAGACACCACAGCATTATTAATTGTGCGATATGCTCTCCCCACTAATGTAAATGGTAAACCCTCAACATATGCAATAAAAGGTGCCCAAGTTTTATGGTACTTATAGTTTGTGGGGTTCACTAAATATTTGAAGTACTCCATTTGCAGACACATCATAACCTCCCTCACCCACTGAATAAAGGACTGAGGTTGTACGTCCTTCCACTTAGTTAGTACGAAGAGTGTTTTTATGATCATTGTGGTATCAGAATCAGTATCGAGTATCGAATCCCTTAGTATCAAAATATATATTAAGATCACGCCATTCTCAGGGAGCTGCTGATTTGTTTACAGTGCTCCGCAGTATCAGGCATGGAACCTTACGATCTCCCTTATCTGGATTTATTTCATTTCATGTGATTTTATTGCTCAGAAACATACAGTCATCCCGAGTGCGGTTGCCTCTTCACAGATATGACCGGTAACTTGACCTGCTTGCTCAATGGAGATAGATAAGTTTAATGCCGTAATCTGAAAGAGTCCATGCAAAATCTCCATGCACAAAACAAACAGCTTTGAATATCTTTATGTTGGTATTTTATGCTTTATGACTGAGTATTAGTATTAGTACAGCTGTAAAAATAACTCGTAATTTTGTAGAGAGAGGGGTGGGGTGTGGAAGGTTTTATTTATTGTTTAATTTTTCTTGTTTTTTATAATGTTAAATGTGTTAAATGTTAATGTCTTAAAACCAAAGTACCAAATATAGCTTAGATTTTTGCAATTTGTATGACTTTTAAGGCAGATTGTAGGTGTACTTGTACTAAAATCATAGTATATTTTAGATATGAGGATTTATAGAGTATATAAGAATTGTAGAAATGCTTTTTTTTAAGTCTCCTTAAATACTCAAATATAAATATACTATGATTTTTTTAAAGTACAATTTATCTTACAAGCCATATAAACTGCAAAAAATCTAAGCTATATTTGGTACTTTGGTTTAAAGACTTGAAATGACTTGAAGCTCAAAACAGACGACTTGGACTTGACTTGGACTTATGGACCAGTGACTTGATTCTCGACTTGGACTTGCCTGTATTTGACTTGGGACTTACTTGAGACCTGCAAAACAATGACTTGGTCCCACCTCTGCTCAATACTGATTCAGATACCACAATGACAGTAAAACTTTTTAGATCATTGTACTTTATTTTCTTTTTCATACAGTCTTATCTCTGTTTTAGTCTGTTTTAGTCTATGTCAGACATGTCAGACTCAGGCCCGGGGGCCAAATTTGGCTTACAATATAATTATATTTGGCCTGCGAGCTCATATCAAATATGTAGTAGAGCTGGTCTGCCGGCTGCCACAGCAGTATGGCTCATGCACCACTACTATTACTACTACTAATAGTACTACTTTGATGGACATATATCTAAGAAGAGATGCCAAGTATTTGTTTCTGCTTTGGACCCATGTGAATCAGAGTAAATTAGAGTCTAGCAAATTGAGCTTGGATGAATGTTTTATGATTTTTGACTGTTCATCGTTCAAGCAAGTTGTTATTTTTGACTGGTTGTTGGCTTCTGGAAAAAAAAAAAAAAAAGAAACATTTAAAAGCAGTTCAAAAGCTCCAGATAGACTATAGAGACATTATTTATTTAAAATGTTGTTATTGTTTTATATTGTGCTTGTTCTGGATTCAATGTTTAAACAAAACTATTATTAAACATTTATTTTAATAAGAAAAAGTTTAACATTACATATCTTGTCATTATTAAATATCAACATTAAATATCTAAATATTTAGTTTGGCCCACGACTTAGTCCCAGTTTTTAATTTTGTCCCTCTGTGAATTTGAGTTTGACACCTCGGTCTATATGCTCTTTTATTTGTTCTGATACAGCTCAAGATCATTCTAAAGGTTCATTTCTGTCCTGAGAATGTGACTTTTTAGTGTCGATACCTGCTCAAATGAGTATCTAGTAGCTTTAATATCGATTAGTATCAGATTTTCAATACTTTCTGCAGCCTTTCTTTGGTATCTGTTCAGTCCTCTGCAAGTTAATTGTATTTTACGTCTAAGATCGTAATCACTTATTTAACTCAGATAAAAATAGAACAGACCAGGTTACATTTAGGCTGCCAAACCAACATGGCTGTTTTGTTTGACCACACGAGTGCGATTCTCTGTGCGGCCACTAGAGGGCGCTGTGGTCCAGTCCCATAAATGACCTTGCTGCGTGAGGTAGGCAGACGGGCAGCTGTACTTCTGTCCCGCTCCACTTCAGGGTCAGGTGGGATGAGATCGGATTTAAATGTATTTATTATTCAGATTTTTAGGCATTTGCATGTGAAACTTTGACATTTCGGTATGTAGACGAGCATTTGCGTTTTGTTTGCATAATTCAGACAGTAACAGAATGCTCTTTGTGACAAAAATAGACACTGGTGGTTTATCTCAGGCTGAAGTGGACTTTGATATAGTTATAAACCCGACTGTAAACGAGAACTCAACTAGTGGTTTAAGTTATCCAGCTGGAAGAAATACTCAATTTTGTAACTAAAGTAAAAGTACAGAGATACTGGAGCCAAAAAAAAAAAAAAAAAAAAAAAAAACAGAAGTAAAATTTTTTTTTAAGTATTGAAAGTAATGAAAAATCTACCGTACCTGTTTAAAAATGTGCTTAAAGAGTATTTCATGCAGATTTTGAGGTCTGAAAATTAGATTTTAATAAATATTTGTGCATTTGTGTGTGAATTTTGTTCAATAGAAACTGAATCTATCGTTTTTTGGTTTTGTTTTTTTTTCTAGCTGCTTTTATTTGTGTATTTTTGTTTTGCTCAAACTGCAAATGAGTCAAAAATATAGACTTTGACGTGGAGTGTAGTGGAGTAGAAAGTTGTGATATCAAATGTAGTGAAGTAAAAGTAAAAGCATCTACATAAGTAAAGTACAAATACCTAAAATGTGTATTTATAATAAGTACAATATTTTACTACTTTTACTTTGCCCAGCATTGACTTGAAATTTAAACTTGTGTGCGACCCAAAATAGCCACTTTCCCTTCATAAGACAAAGTGAAACTGGTTTTGTGGCTTTTTAAGTGTATGTTTTTCAAACCTTCGCTCTATTTTGGTCGAGTGAAGAGGAAACGTTTCTAATCTCAAAATTATATCCTCCTCTATTTCGTACCTAAAGATTCAGACAAGACGACCAAATTATTGTTCATTGTTGTCTTTTTATATAGCTTAGTATATTGGATTTTAATTACTGTATAGACCTAAAATCTATAAAGTAACATTTACAAACCCAAACATTTTCATTTTAAATAGAAAAAATTTTTAGTGTCTTGCCCAAGGACACAATAATTCAATGAAGCCCTGGTCTCTCATGGTTTAGTTTGGCATTGGTTTACCTGTTTACTTAGATTGTACTGAAAGCTCAATATTTTCTGAAATGGTTTGAAAGGATAATGAACAATTAAAGCTGCAAGCGGCGTTAAAGGCCCTTGTGTTGGCTTGTATTGGCCTATCTTGCAAACACCCCCTGCTTTGCCATTGCCCCAACATATACAAAAAGAAGATTTTTTAATGAAACACTATGTAAAAACCTTAAGTGTAGCTCAAACCTGACAATGATTCTTAATGCTCCATGTCTCAAGATTGTGCGGACCGAGTTTGACTAGTTCTACGACTAGTTCAAATATTTGGCAAGTGAAATCTGGTTTGAAATTTTAATCCAATATGACTGACTTCCTGTTGGTCCAAGGGCGGGGCCACAATTATATTTTAGGCTTGTCAGTGTGCACTATCACTCAACCGAATTTCACTGGCCTCTCAGTCCAATGAATCATTTTATTTTGGGCATGTCCTGTTCGTCCATCACATTTTCAACAGTCCTGATCACCTTATGTTTTGGTCAAAATCAGTCTACAGGCAGGTGTCGCAATTTTAGATCTCGGCCCTCATATGACAATCATAATAAGAAACCTGAGCAGTTTGATTAGCTCTGGCCAGCTCCAGGCTCAGGTCTAAATACGTGTAAAAGGTCTTTGTCAGCACATTCCCAGGTTGCAGAAGCAGACAGGAGCGACGACACACGTTTAAATGAAAAACAGTCACACATGTTTGGAAAGTGAAAGTGAAAAGCTCTTGTGCAGGTGTCTTTTGTCTTGGTGCATATTATCAACGTTTTCCATTCCTCGAAATGCGCATTACATAACAGCTTAACTACTACAGTTTCTTTTTTTAATAACCCTGTAAAGTGAATCCTCATCATGGTCATAGCCCAAACCAGACCAAGCGGTTTGCCTTTTGTGCACTGGTCTTATAAAGCTCCTTTTTTATGCATGATTCTTATGAATCATATGATTTATAGACGGGAGTGGTGTCGCATCTGCCCTGTGGCGGACTGACCATTCTGTGGCTGCTTGTCTGACCACCACAAATCCCTCACGCAGCTCGTTCAAACTGAGGCAGGGACACAACCGCAGCTATGGCCCAAGTTAAAATCAAACTTGCAACTTCACTCTGATAATTCAATAGCTGCACTACCTGAGCCACTGTCGTCTCAAATGTATTATAAATTTAATCTCTCAAGGTGTGGTCACACTTGCTCTGGTTTGGTCGAGTTCCACCCAGTTTTGTCCTGGTGTAGACTTGGTTTGGTCCAGTCCCCGAAACTAGTCCTGGTTTAGTTTCGGGACTAAACCAGTGGAGGGGAGAATGCAGCGTCAACCCAGTAGTCCCACAAGTGAGGCGCTGCTTTCTGTGATCAAATATGGTACTGGTGATGATGTTTTCAAATGTGATTTATTGCCATTTTTATAATTTATTCCAGTGTTATTAGTCCTCCTGTGTGATGTATTCCAATAATATAAAACCTTTACACTGACCTACCCTAAACCAGTGCTTCTCAAACTGTGGTGCCCTGATGTTTTCTGATGATTACATGTTGTGGGACTGACAGGTCAAATTTGTTTCATTTACAATCAAAGCCCTCTCTGCGTTCGACCTCACAAGTGGCCTATTTTAGAACTCGTTTTGCCTTTGCCTAGAGAACTACTTATTAAACAAGAGATTTTTGCGAACCACAAGCTTAATTGATTCACAACATTAAGACACAAACCAATCACAAAGCAAGATATACCAAATATACTTTTACAACATTTTTATCAATAGCCTGCCCTATACAGTATAATCAATTAGGCTTGTTGTCCCTCATTCCAATTATTTCAAGAATTTCAAAGTTTTTTCTTGATAAAAAATTACATTTACATACAAAACATAATTTGTTATTCCAGTCTCAATGTGTTATGACTGATAAAATAAAAAATTATATGCGTTAATTGTTATCTATGATGTTAAAGTCATAGTATGTCACTCCTTTGTCGAAAAATATGCTAAAATTAAAGCATATTGTTTCATTATTGATGTTTTAATGAAATGAAAACATAGAAAAACATGCATTCTTACTGTAAGCTCCATAAATCTGACTTATATTTGGTCTGGAGAACGACCTCTTCCTGCCTGTTTCCATGGTAATGTGGTTCCTTTGGCTTTAATATTCCACAGTGTGAATATAAAAACATGTCTAAGTCCATGGATAATGTTCATAAGTATAGTTTTAATAGTCATTTTACGTAGAATTATGCAGCTGACTGAAAATTACATACACATAACACTTTAAATTCCCCAAGTCCCATGTCCTATAGCATTCAACAACCCCCCTCTTTTAATAAAACTTCCGGTGGTCACCTTATTAGCTAAACAATTCATATTTGTTATCGTTATAAGGTAAAAATGTGTCTTTATCTCTTCAAACTCTATGACAATGTGACAAAAAAACTCACCTCACCAAATGTATTCAAAATATACCTTCTTAGGGTGACCAGATTTTCAAAATAAAATAAAAACTGGGACATCCCCCTGTTTTTTTGGTGGTTGGTAATAATAAAATTGAGAAAAGAGTGCGTAATTTAAGAAAATTGTTATGCAGAGACCATTCATGACTAACATGTGAGTCAGTATAGTCACATTTTCTTTGTGTTTTGGTCATTTTTAAGCAGCTTTTCTGTATTTTACCTAAACAAATGACTGTCTTTACTGTTGTCAGGGATCAAATTGGTCAAAATAGGGTCATTTCTTGTGTAAAACTGGGACAAATCAGTGGTTTGGGATAAATCTGCAAGGACAAGAGGACACAGGGCTCAAAACTGGGACTGTCCCGGGTAAATAGAGACCTGTGTTCACGCTATACCTTCTCCAAAGCACGGGCCCACGGAGCTCCCTACCCCTTTAATATTGGAGCTTTAACGCAGGCTTGTTTTCCAGAGCCACCGGCCACTTCGCTTACTTCCTGGTGCGCCAGAGAGAGGCAGTGCTGAGACCGACCGGAGCAATAGTGTGAGAGACATTCACACAGAAAAACACATAGAGGAGAGACGAGAGGGGCTGGAGACGCGATACGAACTGTTGTCTTGAATCCCACGAAGCCCCCTTCTCTCTGTCTCGCCTTTATTTTTGTAAATTTGGACATTTCTGGCCCGAATCGAGTCGTTTTTTCTCCGCTGGTTGGTGCGCAAAGGAGACCGCTTTTGGATGACGGTCGGCTGCGGCTAAAGCGGAATTGTAACGGGGGGAACCTATATCCCTCCCTCCCCTCCGACGAAGATTTTTTTTTCTATTTTTCAACATTTACAGTCATTTCGGGAGGACTAATCTAACTGTTATTTTCATTCGTTTTGACGTTTCCTCGTGGAAGGGTTAGGGCGACGGAAGATGGGTTGTTTGGGCAACAGTAAGACAGAGGATCAACGCATCGACGAAAAGGCACAACGAGAAGCTAATAAAAAGATCGAAAAACAGCTGCAAAAGGAGCGACAAGCGTATAAAGCCACGCACAGGCTCTTATTGCTTGGTAAGGGTGCTCTCGTATGTGCCATGGCCGTGGTTTGGCGAACACGTAGCAGCGTTTGACAGCGCTAGCAATAATATGTCATGGGGGTGGATATTGATGTAAGCCAAGCAAGCAAGCAAGCAGGCAAGCAAAGCAAGCGAGCACCGGAGCCTACGATCCGATCTGCCACTGCATTCATTTTTTTTGGGACACATTTGGTGCTTATTTGCGCGTTTGGACGTGCGTAAAGCGGGGATGTCCGCGCTTGATCGCATCTAAAATGTGCTAATATTCTGTCGTATTTGTGTGTGTGTTTTTTTTTCCTCCTCAAGGTGCGGGAGAGTCCGGAAAGAGCACCATTGTAAAGCAGATGAGAATCCTACACGTCAATGGATTCAACGCGGAGTGAGTGACTTTTTAATCTAAACGCCGACGCTAACTATTGCCTTATGTCTATCCAACTAGCCCTTCTGCTAATAACAAGGCTGCTAGCAAGTGCATAGGCTGTCAATGCATACTGCAGTAGCGCTAGGAAGGGCCCTGTACTATTGCAATGGCATAGCGGCTAGCCCCAGCACTGCTCCACTCCTTCCTTGTTGTACCCTGGCTGTCCCCCTCCTTTACGCACCAGTACAGTTATATATCTAAAGGCAGAAGCAAACTGTCATGTCAGATTTCCTGTTTGATGCGACAGGGTGAGAGGTTGGGATCGACTCTGGGCCCGTATTGACCAATTGTTTTTGCTGCAAGGCCCTGCACGGCATTGATCATTAGCAGTGCTCCATTTGAACAACCGGTACATGTCCTGAAAGTCCATGGAAAGCCACTGGTGCATAGGCGTAACTAGCAGAAGGGGGAGACTGCCTATTTTTAGTGTTGTCCAATCTCAGTACTCCATAATGCTTTTATTTAATCAGATAGATTATGATAGAAATCTGCAGTTCAGTTTGGACATTGGTCTAATAATTACATAATACTTACAGTAATAAAACAGTTGTGCCAAAAGTAGACAGTGTTAATTTGGTGAAAAAGGCCCTTATTATGCTTTTTTTCTCATCTGTTATAATGCTATTTCCTCATCACAAACACACCTAGAGTTGTGTTTTGCTTCATTCACACATCTGTAACACGCAAAACCTGCATATTTAGGCTGGGTTCTTCTCTCAAACCGAAAACAACAACTCAACAAAAGGTAAAATTAAACTTAACTTGAAAGCTACTGCTTCGTGACATCACGAGGTGGAACCGGGGATTTTGAGCTTTGGAGATGCAGACAGACTAATAATGCAGGATTACTCAAACGTGTGAATGAAACAAAACGCGACTCTGGGTGTGTTTTTCGGGAGGTAACAACATTAAAACATGAGTCAAAGCATCAATTTTGAGTAATATAGGACCTTTAACTAAAGCATTATAAATATATTTACAATCTATAATAAAACTATTGTCTTGTAGCTGTTCTATGTACATTTATTAACCCAAAATTAAGATTTAGATGATTTTGGACTATATTCACTGAGATTTGAGAGCTAAAATATGGCATTTCTTTCTATTTATGCATGCATATTACAGTGTATTTTACAGATAATACACATTAATCGCAAACACTAGTTCCTCCTTCCTTCCATTCCCCATTTACCACTTTTTTTTTGTACTATTTGCAAGACTTTTAGCATACAGTCTCACCTGGCAGTAACCCCTATGGCTAACTGTAACAGCTCTGATAACAGCGCTTTTGTAATCTCCACCTCCTCATGCTTTGGTTTTCTGTCCCAATGCAGAGAAAAGAAACAGAAAATCCAAGATATCCGGAAAAACGTGAAGGATGCAATAGTGGTAAGTCTCCTCAGTGCTCTTACATGGTACAGTGATGTCATGATATTACAGATTCACAGTGTTCTAATTATTATTCCCTAAAGTAATTGTTATTTGTAATCACATTTATGATTTAAAGTGCAGTAAAATAGAGCAAAGGATCATGGTCTATGTAGTTTCCTTTGCTTTTTCCAGTGCATTATAGTAAACCCAGTATCTTAGCTTTCAAAATATTGTTACGTTTTACATAATTATCCTTTTCTCTTTCTTTTATTTTCGCTTTTTTAGACTATAGTGTCGGCGATGAGCACTTTAATACCCCCTGTCCCGCTAGCCAACCCAGAGGACCAATTCAGAATCGAATACATAAAAAGCATAGCACCGCTTTCGGACTTCGACTATCCACAGGTAAGACTCCTCTAATTACTTTATTTATTGAAACTGCGTAAAAAATAAAAAAAAATCAAGCTGCTTTTTTGATAAATGTCGATACAGAATTGTTGCAATGTTGAATCACTCTGGGGGTGTTCTGCTTGTATCTCTGTTGGTGGAATGTTCAGCAGTTACCGTGGCGACACAACGCACACGTTAGGAAACACCGAAAGTTTTAAGAAATGGATTCAAACAGAGCATTTACGGTCATATTTACATTTGTATTGGTACTGGTTTGGTTCTGGTTTGAGTCCAGTTTAAGTCCTTTTGTAGCTTGGTTTGGTCCTGTTTGAGTCCTGGTCTAGTCCTGGTCTAGTCTTGGTTTACTTCTGGCTCGAGTTCAGTTTGATGTGGCGATTGTGCAAGTGTGAACGCGCCCTCGCAGTCAAAAAACAATCACTTTAATAATTGACAGGTCACGATTATTCAGGTTAATGGTTGCAGTTCTGGTTGTAAGAGAAGTTTGTTCCCGTCTGGATTTGAATACCGGGTAGAAACACATGGGATTTCTTTCAGGCTGAGATGGGCTGTCCGATAGCGCGGGGTCATGCGGTGGAAATGTAGATAATGCTTTACATAATTTTGAAAGTGTTCCTTGTCTGACGCTGCGGCCGTGTGGAGACTGCAGCCGCGCTTCAATGACAAATGCAAATGCAAGATACTGATTAACTTAAAGAGGGGGTATTTTACTTCTATGGGGTATTAACAGCTCACCAAGTTGACTTTTATTGTTTTGAAAATGCTATATTCGACGACAACAACCAATTAACATGTTTAATAAGCCCCCTCTGCGCTAAGTCACTCCCCCTTCAGAGCGCTATCTCATTACAATCAGCATGCATTTCGCTAATGAAACTTCTGCGCGCACTGTTGCATCAGGTTTGTGAAGTTGTAGTGTATTGTTTTGCGGCGAGAATTGTGAGAGCATGGGTGGGTTGACAGTAGTTGATGTAACAGTAACCGAAATATCGTGATATTGTATCGTCAGAAGTCTCACAATAATATCGTGGGCTGTCACAATATATCGAATTACAAGTTCCTTTACTTAAATTAATTGTTTTCTAGTTGCAACAGCTTATAAACATCAGGAACTACATATCCCATGATTCATTTCAGCGCAGACAACATGAAGATATATGAATTTTACTTGAATTCTTGGGATTATGATGGAAATTATTGACACCAAAATGATTTTAAAAGGTATTTTAAAAGCAAAAAAGTGTCCCGTCTACAATTATATCAGCCTCTTCAAAATATCGCAATAAATATCGTACCGTGAGATGCAGATCGTGATAATATCGGACCGAAAGATTTGGATATCGTTACATCCCTAGTTGACAGTGAATGTTATAATATGGTAAAAAGATGTTGCATAATACACTTTAAGCTTGGTTTAATTTAATAAATGAGTGAAAATGCACAGCTTCTGGGTTAAAATATTTGCGGTACTACTTCATGCTGTTAGTTGTGTCTGCGTAAATATTCATCGTACATAAATAAATACCCACCTCAGATTGAATTAATTACATCCAAATATGTGATGTTTGTAGTTTTTAACCATAGACTGTATATTTAAATGGACACTGCTTTCCAAATAGGAAGTGAGCATGGGCGCGCTTCAGGCTCCATCGACTCTGGCTCCAATTCACTTTGCATTAGACTTAGACAAACTTTATTGATCCACACTGGAAATTATTTGGACACAGTAGCTCACACATCATAATAAATATAACAACAAACAGCAAAAATGTAAATGGTAATAATAAATTCTACATAAGTAGCAAAAAAGAGCAAGAGTCAAGTGTCAAATAAGACGTAATTCTATAAATGTAAATGTACAAGTCAAAATAAAATGGAAAGATAAGTAATAAATGTAAAATCACAGTGAGCCTCATCATTTTGGTCTTAAAAAATGTCCGTATTAGCCTGCTCTACTTGTTCCTGGTGCTTTTATTTCGCTATTTTGTCTGTAAATAAATTCCTCTTCCTAAAACGACTCAGCAGGTCTCGATGAACTTCATTTGACTGGAGCGGTGACGTCAAACGTAGTCTGTGTTTTAAACTAATTATAGTATTTAACAGCTGCGGTAATAGTTCTATTAATAATACAACTACTAGCAGTATCGGTTAAAGTATTTCTAAGGAATCGTCGTAGAAGCAATAATAGAAATACGTAGCAGTAAAATACGCAGCAAAAATCATTGAGGAAACAGCAATAGTTTAGCAAAGCAGTAGTAGTAATAGTAGTAATACCAGTAGTTGTAGAGTAGCAGGAATAGCAACAATTGTATTAGTAGAAGTAACAGTGGTAGTATTTCTTGTTTTATGACTAATAGCAGTAGTATAAGGTGTTACTTTATTGGTAAAAGTTGTAGTAGTAGTAGTAGTAATAAAAAAGTAGTAGTAGCAGTAGTATTAGCTGTTAGGATAGCAGCATTAGCAGTAGAAATAGAAGAAATGGCAGTTGTGTTAGAGTAGTAACAGTAATAGTAATAGCAATATAACGCAGTATTTGCTGTTATGGTGTAGCAGTAGTAGTAGTAGCAGCAATAATACTTGAACTTGGAATAACAGTAAGCACAACATATCTAAAGTATTTATGTTTGTCACTAATGTCAGTCTCTGTTACGGTTGTGATAGAAGTAGTAGTAGTAGTAGTAGTAGTAGTAGTAGTAGTAGTAGTAGTAGTAGTTACAGAAAAAATAGTAGTACTAGTAAGTAATTGTAGTAGGAGCAGCAGCAATAATACTGGAAGTTGGAGTAACAGTAAGCACAACATATCTAAGGTATTTATGCTTGTCATTAGTGTCAGTCTCTGTTACGGTTGTGATAGAAGTAGAAGTAGTAGTAGTAGTAGTAGTAGTTGTACTTACTGAAAAAGCAGTAGTAATAATACTAGAAGTCGGAGTAACAGTAAGCACAACATATCTAAAGTATTTATGTTTGTCACTAATGTCAGCCTCTGTTATGGGTGTGATAGAAGTAGTAGTAGTTGTAGTAGTACTAGTTAGTAGTTGTAGTAGCAGCAGGAGCAATAATAAGTTGTAGTAATAGAAGTTAAAGTATTTATATTTGTCACTAATGTCAGTCTCTGTTACAGTTGTGATAGAAGTTGTAGTACTAGTAGTAGTAGTATAGTAGTAGTAGTAGTTAAAGAAAAAGTAGTAGTATTAATTAGTAGATGTTGTAACAGCAGGAGCAATAATACCAGAAGTTGTAGTACTAGAAGTTAAAGTATTTATGCTTGTCAATAGTGTCAGTCTCTGTTACAGTTGTGACTAGTAGTAGTAGTAGTAGTAGTAGTAACAGAAAAAGTAGTAGTACTAGTTAGTAGTTGAAGTAGCAGCAGCATTAATACTAGAAGTCGGAGTAACAGTAAACACAACATATCTAAAGTATTTATGTCTGTCACTAGTGTCAGTCCTTGTTATGGTTGTGATAGAAGTTGTAGTAGTATTAGTATTAGTATTAGTAGTATTAGTAGTAGTAGTAGTAGTAGAAGCAGCAACAGTAAAAGTAGCAGTAGTAGTTAGTAGTAGTCATGTCAGTAGTTTGTCACTCTTCTCAGTCTGTGTTACAGTAACGGTAGAACTACTAGAAGTAATAAAAAAAAGTAGTAGTACTAGTTAGTAGCAACACTAGAAGTAACAGTAAGCACAGCATGTCTGAAGTGTCTCTGTTTGTCACTGGTCTCAGGCTTCACATCCCAGTACTTTGTCCTCTAGAGCCATCAGCCATGACACCTGATACGGCAGGACCACAGCGCTCACCTGTGCGCACCCAGGAAGTATTTCAGAGTAGGAAAAGGTGAGGTCAGCGCCGAACCAGCTCATCAATCAAACACTACAGAATCACAACAAAAACACTGGCGTTTTAACGGCTCGGTTATATAAATGGAGATCTGATACACTGTACATGTACTTTGTTGTTGACAGTATTTTTACGTAATTTTGTCATATTTTGAAGCTTTAACTTTATCACAATACTAATATTTTAAGCTCAATTTTGATATTAAGAACTTGAAACTTCATACTAATTTTGATATTACTTTGATAATAGCCTATTAGTATTGTATGTAGTTTAACAAAGCAGTAGTAGTAGTTGTAGTAGTAGTAGTAGTAGTATCAGTAGGTTTAACAAAGCAATTGTAGTAGTAGTAGTAGTAGTAGTAGTAGTAGTAGTAGTAGTAGTAGTAGTAGTAGTAATAGTAGTGGTACCAGTAGGTTTAACAAAGCAGTAGTAGTAGTTGTAGCATAGTAGTATAGTAGGTTTAACAAAGCAGTAGTAGTAGTAGTAGTAGTAGTATCAGTAGGTTTAACAAAGCAGTAGTACTAGTAGTAGTAGTAGTATCAGTAGGTTTACCAAAGCAGTAGTAGTAGTAGTAGTAGTAGTAGTAGTAGTAGTAAGTAGTAGTAGTAGTAGTAGTAGTATCAGTAGGTTTACCAAAGCAGTTGTAGTAGTATCGGTAGGTTTAACAAAGCTGTTGTAGTAGTAGTAGTAGTAATAGTAGTGGTACCAGTAGGTTTAACAAAGCATTTGTAGTAGTTGTAGCATTAGTAGTATCAGTAGGTTTAACAAAGCAGTAGCAGTAGTAGTAGTAGTAATAGTACTAGTAGTAGTAGTAGTACCAGTAGGTTTACCAAAGCAGTTGTAGTAGTATTAGTAGTAGTAGTAGTAGTAGTATCAGTATAGTAGTAGTATCAGTATAGTAGAAGTAACAGTGTTAGTATTTAGTTGCCATGTAGTTGTAGGCCAAATAGCTGTAGCATAAGTAGTAGTAGTAGTAGTAGTAGTAATGTCAAAAGTAGTAGCTATAGAAGTAACAGCAGTAGGAAATCTGTAGAAGCAGTAGCAGCAGCAAAGTAGTTTCTTACTAGTTTAAGTATCAATTAGTATCAGATTTTCGGCTTTTTCTTTGACAACCGTAGTCGCAAAAAGTTCCGACTAATCTTATTCTTTATCAAATCATTTTTCATGCAGTCAGGAGGACTACACGAGCAACAGTATATACCTTTTATTTTTACATCCACTAAAGTAGCCCGACTCTTTGTCACGCCTGCCTAAATATGGCTGGAATCCTTTAGCACATACTGGCTATTCTCCCTGGTTATATGGAGTCATAGTAACATTGTTAAGGTCAAGTGGAGAAAGCGTGAGAGTGAACAATGGCGTGGTCTGCTGAGCCTGCTTATTCAAATATTAAGGAGACAAGCAGCGGAGCTATGGCTGTATTATGTCATGCGCCGTCTGCACCAGTCTATGGCCACTGTGTTTTGCAATATAACATAAAACTAGGACATCCAGTGTGTTGTGTGCGAGGCGCCCTGTAGCAGCTCCGTTTTCAAACAACATTCGGTGTAGGTAAAGGTTAAAAAGGCTGTTGGAATTGTTGTGGAATAGGGTCCGTGATGCGCTGTTTTCTGATCAACCGGCGTGTTATAATGTTGTTTCCTCGTCACAAACATGCCCGGAGATGTGTTTTGTTTCATTCACACGTATTTAACACACAAACCCTGCATATTTACCATACCAACTTTATTTATGAACCACTTTAATAACTTTACAGCCGGCCAAAGTTCTCTACACAAACATAGAACAGACAAGGACAATCGCAGTACAACACAATGCACAATACAAACACAATATAACTACTAAAAAACAGAGAAAAAATAAGATACTCAACAACAAGAAATGTACATGTCACTTGTTAAACGCCAGTGAAAAAAATTGTGTTTAGATTTGAGTTTGATTTAGGTTGAATTCTTCTTTCAAACAGAAAACACTGTGGAATTGCAAATTTCTACTGAACTAAAGGTAAAGGTCGCTGTTAAAGTTCGAAAAGGTTGAAAACTACCACTTCATGACATCACAAAGTCGAACAGAGCATTTTGAGCTTTGGAAACGTAGACAGACCAATAAAAAAGGATTACTGGAACATGTGTGAATGAAACAAAACACAACTCCAGGTTTGTTTTTGACGAGGTAATGTGACAAAAAACTCACATGAATCCATTTTGTTAACTGATTTTGTTAACTGAATTTAAGAAAAGTAAAAACTGGTTATTTCAATCGATCTATACTCCACAAAGTAAAGCTAAATGTAAAATGCTCTGGCTTTTTTTTTTTTTTTAACTGTGACTTCTCTACAGCTGACATGAACTTAAATAAGACCTTAGCTGGTAATATACGTTTTGTTATAAACTTTTTAATTATCTGTAATGTGTTTTTAGTGTTCACAAATTGCATATTTACTAATGGGAAGCCCCAAAATACAGGACGCCCTTCCAATAGACATTGAATGAATGAACATTGCACTTGATGGTGAAATGGTTAGTGCCCTCACCTCACTGCAGTAAGGTCTCTAGTTTGATTCTCGAACCAGGTGGCGCCTTTCTCTGCACTGTTTGCATCTTCTCCCCGTGTCTGGGTCCGTCATTGTTAATTCCAACACTGAAGAATGGGTCAAATGTAGGGATGTAACGATATCCAATCCCTCGATACGATATTTTCTAGATATGCATGTTACAGTACAATATTTACTGTGATATTTAAGTGTTAATATGTGACTTTTCCCTCGTCACAATTTTAAATAATTAAGCTTTAAAAGTGCTTATAACATTTATTTTAACATGTAGAGTGGACTGAAACAGCGCAAAGGATCATGGTCTTTGTAGTTCTCACTGTTTTTTTAGCTATTGCTGCACTATAACAATGAATTCAAGAAACTAAACTCGAGATTCGATATATTGTGATGGTTAGAACTATTTCTTTATGTAGATTGCACCAAAACGAAGCAAAGGATCATGGTCATTGTAGTTCCCTCTGTTTTTTTAGCCATTGCTGCATAACAATGAATTCAAGCGAAGAAACTTGTGATTCGATATTTTGTGATGGTCCACCATATCATTCAGAGACTTTTGACGATACGATATCACGATATTTTGATTATTGTTACCGAAATATCAAATGCATCCATATATTAAAAGTAAAGTGTATCTTGCCAAGTTTCTCGCAAAGACAACACTCTTTTCCACCTTGTGATGCAATGTGGTGATACAGGAAGTGCTCCACTGTGTTTTTAAACTCCATATGCCTTCATTAGGATCTTTTGAATCATTTCAGCCCTGGAATTGACAATCTCTTTTTGAAAAAACTACTGCTTCATGTCAACAAAACACGGAACGGAACATTTTGAGCTTTGACACAGACTAATAATAAAGTATTACTCAAACATGTGTGAATAAAACAAAACATAACTCGTATTTAGATATGTTTTTGAGGAGGTAACAGCTTTATAACATGACTTAAAGCTCACAAGAGTCAGTTTCGGACGTTTAAAACATAAATCTTCAGTTGTAATAGCTGTTATTCCATATTAGCTCAGCCCGACTGGAGGCCGTGGTACAATTTGTCTTTTAATTTCTGCGCTGAAGCTTGTTTTTATCTTTAGTGCTGAGAAGTAACTGTCATCGGAAAGAACGCGCTGATACAAACTGTTGTCTATGCAAATGGAACCAAATGCCACAGCAGCGGTCGCTAAAGCTAAAGCTAGCGTCGAGTGGAGCACATTCAAATAAGCTCTGTTCCCTCTGCTCCGCTGTAAAAACACACATGTGAGACTTCTCGTACCAAGAGAAATAAACAGGATGCGTCCTTTCGGTGGAAATATTGCACCTCAAGCCATGAATTTTAGAATCTGTCAAAGCTCTCAAAGTCAGGCCTTAAGCTACATTACTTAATTGTGCTGCAGGACACACCCTTTGTACAACTGCATTCACGTTGCTCTTAATAGGTGTGTTGTGTAATCTTGTCACGATACTAGAATTTCAGGTTTGATTTCGATACTAAAGAACAAACTTGATACTAGGGGTGTAACAGTAACCGAAATATCGTGATATCGTATCGTCTCATTGCTTAAATTAAGAGTTACGGTGCAGCAGTAGCTAAAAAAACAGAGGGAACTACATAGACCATGATCCTTTGCTCCATTTCAGTGTAGACTATAAGAAGAAATAGCAGTTCTAAGCACTTTTAAGTCTTTGGATTAAGTCATTTTAAGAGGAAAAAGTAGCATATTCACAGTTTTGTTCACAGCCTAAACAAAATATCGCAATAAATATTGTTCTGTGAGACGTATATCGTGAAAATATTGTACCGAGAGATTTGGATATCGTTACACTTCGACTTGATACCGATTTTCATGTTTTTAGACAATGTTGTAATTTTCAACACGTCATAATAGTATTTGTGAGGGATGTAACAATATCCAAATCTCTCAGTAAGATATTATCACGATATGCATCTCACATATTTATATGTGAGATGCATATTTATTCTGATATTTTTGAGAGACTGATATAATTGTAGACAGGACACTTTTTTGCTTTTAAAATACCTTGACAAGATTTTGGTGTGAATTATTTCCATCATAATCCCAAGAATTATGTAAAAAATATTTCTTCATGTTGTCTGCACTGAAATGAATCATGGGATATGTAGTTCCCGATGTTTATAAGCTGTTGCTACTATAAAACCAGCATTTAAGCAAAGACACTTGTGATTCGATATATTGTGACAGCCCATGATATTATTTTGAGACTTTTGACGATATAATATCACAACATCCCTAAACAATAACTGAAATATCGTGATATTGTATCGTCAGAAGTCTCACAATAATATCACGGGCTGTCACAGTACAAAAAATTACAAGTTTCTTTTCGTTAATTCATTGTTATGGTGCAGCAACATCTTAAAAACAGATAGAACTACATAGACCATGATCCTTTGCTCTGTTTTAGTCCAAACTACATGATAAAACAACTGTTATTCAGCAGTTTTAAATCTTAATTATTTGGATTAGGACAGAAAAGTTGCATATTCACAATCCGCAATAAATATCGTACCGTGAGATGCATATCGGGAAAATATTGTATCGAGAGATTTGAATTTATCGTTACATCCCTAATATTTGTTTATGATGCAACGTGGCTTAAACTAGATCTGATAAAATACAAGAAAAGTCTAAATTTATTATTATTATTTGTATTATTTGTTGTATTATTACTCTATTGACTGTATTAAGAAGTGTTTTGTAAAGCGTTTTTGAGTGGCCTGAAAAGCGCTATATAAATAAAATGCATGTATGTATTATTATTATTGTTAAAGTTGAGCCAGTTATGTGATTTTTTAAGTATCGATACCTGTTTAAATGAGTATGTAGTTTCGATACTAGCTTTAGTATCCATTAGTATCAGATTTTTTATACTTTTGATAACCCTAGTGCTGTGTCATCTCCTAAACTCATGATTATCGAGTTGAATTTTGACCCATTTCGAAGTAACGTCATGGATATAATTCTATTGACTTTTTCAACTTTTGATAACGCATAGATTTGAGCACATTTAAACTCTTCATAGTCCAATATTTTTCTAAAAGGGAGAGAAGAGAGAGGTGATTTTGGCTGATAATTTTCATTTTTATAATAATTATTCAGTAATTTTGTTCAACCATCTGAAATATATTAACATTTTAAGAACATTTTAAAATAGCCACACCTAGCCCCATATGTTTTGGAGTAGTTTAGTAGAACTTTTAATGATTGTTTCCTTTGTGGTTTAACCTCTTAAAGTTGTATTTCGTTTGATTTGTGCATGGTTGAGTAATATTTATTCTCCTACATTCAGTTTTCCCCTACCGCCTATACACACCCACTTTTTGGTAATATTTTTTTTCTTGCGGAGCCATTATACATTTAAATAATATATAATAAATAATGATAATAATGATCTACAAGCTTATAACTATAAAGGTGCATTGTGTAACTTTTCTGGTTACAGTTACATTTGTTTTACCTCCAATATTTTAAATTATAGGATAAAACTTCTCAGTCACCATAGAAACAAGCAGGTCAATTTACAGGTGAGATCCATGAAGAGGCGACCCCACAGTAAGAATGCCAGATTTAAATGTATTTTTGATGAATAAAACACTCAGAATTGATTGATTAATGCCGTATTGTGGGAACATTACAGGCAAAGCAGCAGCATCTCCATGAGAGCAGACCCCTAACCTTGAAAAGTTACACAATGCAGCTTTAAGTATGAGACAGAACAGCAGCCGTAGGAGAGGAAGTGTCCCCTTTTGAACACACCGAGAGCCCACTGCTCCACAGTTAGTTCAGTGGAGTTGTCTCAGATTTAGGCCATTTTGTTCTGCGTGTCAGGCTGACCTATATGGATGCTGGTGAAATATTACATGGGTCCACAGCAGTTTGATTAACATGTAACTCTATCAGGCTGAAAGGAGAGCTGGTCTGAGCAGAGCCAGCGAGGGCAGGCACAGAGAGGAGGCGTGGAGAGACGAGACGTACGAGACTCGGTATTTACTACAGAAAGAGGGATGTTACTTTCAAATACTTTTTTAGATGTTTAGGTTGTCAAAAGTATCATTACTAGGGATGTAACAGTATCCAAATATTGAAATATCGATATATCGTATTGTTTAATATGATGATACAGTATCAGTATCGTGGGCTGCTGTACCGATATATCGCCAAGAGTAATTTTTGATATATTTTACTAAATTATTTTGTGTAAGAGCTACAAAAGTGTTGACATTTTGAGTAAAATTTATGCTTTTTGAATGAACTATGCACAAACGTAAGTAGACTTAGTAAACTTTTAGTATCACAGCCATGATTTAGCCTTTTTTTACACTGAACTGTGTCAAATCGATGTGAAATATATCGTATCGAATCACATCGAACAGAAAACTCACTGTATCGAAAAGTGTATGGTATCGTGGCCTATGTATCGAGGTATGTATTGTATCGACAACTTCTTAATGATACCCGGCCCTAGTGAATATGCTACTTTTCTGTCATAATCCAAATAATTAAGATTTAAAACTGCTTAGTAACAGTTGTTTTATGGTGTAGACTGGACTAAAACAGAGCAAAGGATCATGGTCTGTGTAGTTCTGTCTGCTTTTAAGATGTTACTGCACCATAACGATGAATTTAAGGAAAGAAACTTGTAATTCGATATATTGTGATGATCCACGATATTATTGTGAGAACTTTGACGATACAGTATCACGATATTTCAGTTATTGTTACATCCCTAATCAATACTAAAACTACTTTCAATACTAAAAAAGTCACATTCATAGGACCAAAACCTTGATCTTGAGCTGTATCGGAACAAGTATAAGAACACATAGACTATATATACGACCCATGGTAATATAAAAGAAAGTACTATGATTTATTGATGAAAATGACATTGTGTTGTGTAAATAGTAGAGATCATTTTTTTAATGACTGATGCCAATACCGATCGTTTGAAACCCAGGAAAAAACTTTGGCCGATATATATATATATTTTTTGCCGATATGTGAATCAGATTTTTTATATTTTCCAATTGCAAATTCATCCACAACCCTGTTTCACTACAAACTGGATGAAAGGCCTGTTTATTCACATTTTGTGCAGTACCCTCTTTGATCCAAATGATATATACTATGTCTATCTTTACTAGTCGTGTTTTATTATCATTGTGGTATCAGAATAAGTATTCAGTGTCTAATCTGTTCCCTAGTATTGAAATGGAGTTTGAATCATGGCAACGCTTCTGGATAGTCCAATAAGGTTCGTTTAATCTTCCGATAATTTATGTTATTAAGTTCTTTTTTCAGACCAAGAGTTTGTTTTTATACCTGAAAGTTCTGACTGTGGGAAATGCTACTATAAAACTATGCATTTAAGTAAAGGAACATTTCCGGAAATATGGAAACATGCCCACGGGACTATAAACCGAGACGAGGGGGATTTTTTACTCTCACACACCTGGGATACTGTCCAGGTGGCGCTGTCGTCCTGCCTCAACCGGTAGAAAGACAACGCCAAAATCACGGTCAGGTATGAAAACAAACTCTTGGTCTGAAAAAAGATCCTAATAACATAAACACTTCTGGAGGTAAAAGGTTAATCTTGATACTAAGGCTGTTAAAGTAATTGTAATTGTATTTTGATAATTTGGTATTTTTGCTACACAGGATCCAAAACACATGCCAGAAAAAATAAAAAAAAGTTTTATCACAAGGACATTGGCATTATCAAAGCAAAATGTAAAAAAAGAAAAAAGGAAATGGGAAAATTCTTTGACAGAAATAAAGTCTAAGAAGTTGGAAAATTTCTGATATTACTAAAGATCGTAAAAATAGGAAAATATTTTGAGCTAAGGTACAAACAATTCACGCTTATACAACTCACCCAAAATCGTTACTTCAAAATAACATTACGACACGTCAGCTACGGTTAGTACAAAGTATGGTTGTGAAACTTACTCTGAGAAGTACATGCGTATTCCTAGAAGTACAATTTCTTCTCAAAAGCTTTTCAAGTACGCGATATGCCTGCGGGGGGCAATTTTTCAGAAGCAGGCAAAAGCTCCTCGAGGTCATGAGCCGTGGTCTTGTTCAGGAGCCTCAGACTAAAGATTAGAGCCTGTTTGAGTCTGATGGACCAAACCAGATTGCAGACACAGACACAGGGAGAACATGTAAACACCAGCTCTTTCCTAACTGGGTAATGTGGCAAAAAAAAAAGCAGATAGGGTTGTCAAAAGTACAGAAAATTAGATACTAATTGATACTAAAATGAACATCGAAACTAGATACTCATTTGAGCCAGTGGTGGTGAACTTGAGCCCTATAATGCACTGGGGTTTTTTGTTTTGGTTTTTTTTTTTTGCTAAAATTATTGTCTGCTTTCCCCATTGTTATTGAGACATGCACATCTCTATTTTTTTTAGTTATGGTTTATTGGAAACTTGCCTTTTTAGTTCGTTCACCTAGTAGATAACCAGAGCTGAAAGTAGTTTTATTTTTTTGCTTATACAATTACATATTTGTTTACATCCATTATATGTGATTATATTATTATTTTTCTAATGCTTATTGTTTAAAAGAAAAGCTCTCTCATTTAATGTCATATTAAGAGAAAATCAAATTGCTCTGTGAGGGCAAATTGGTTGGGGGCCCCTCCAGGTTCAGGGGCCCAAAGCACCTGCCTTCTTTTGCCTAATGGTAGCACCGCCTCTGATATGAGCAGGTATCAGTACTGCAAAAAAAACAAAATTTGAGCTTTGCTTAACAGTTTTCACAGTGTTTTCGACAGATTTTGTGGCAATAATGTATATATATTTTTTGACTAATTTCATCTTATTCAGTTTGTAGACTATAGATGTCTCTTATTTAAGCCTATTTATCTTTTTTTGACCTGCATAGTCTCTTATGTGAGTCTATGATAATACAATGAACAGCAAAGTCTAATTTTGTTATGCCAATATTCTAGTTTAGTCCAGTTTTATTTTAGACTATGAGGCTCTATTTTAGACTATGAAAGGGACACCACATTACCCTATTTTAGTTGGAAACACTGGTTTTAGTGTCATTTTGAGCTTTATCAGAATGAATATACTGTAAGATCTCATGGTAATAGGGGTGGAACAAGACAAAATTTTCACAAGACAAGACACACCACGAGATTGGGTCCGTGAAAACGAGACAGGACAAGATTTTGACATTATTATAATAAGTAATAAATAAGTAGTGCAATCCATTTCACAATGTTGGCTTCATTTACTTTATGTAATACTAGAGATATAACAATATCCAAATCTCACAGTACGATATTATCACGATATTCATTTCATTTGTTCATTTACTGCGATATTTTGGAGTGGTTAATATAATTTTAGACAGGATACATACCATGACAAGGCTTAGATGCGAATTATTACTGTCATAATCCCAAGAATTCAAGTAAAAAACAGCACAGACAAAATTTTCTACATGTTGTCTGTGCTGAAATGAATCATGGGATATGTAGTTCCCAATGTTTTTTTTGTTGTTGCTACTATAAAACAATGCGTTTAACCAAATTAACTTGTAATTCGATATATTGTGACAGCTCGACGATACGATATCACGATATTTTCAGTTATTCTTACCTTAAATCGCTTCATAATAATATAGTGGTCATTGTAGTGCTGCTTTTTGTAACTACAGCTGCTCAAATTGTGTAACTCACCAGCTTTTAACTCTTATTTTGTCCGAGCCAAAGGTAAATTCAGAGGGAAAAAAATTTCACAAGATAATTTTTCTCATGTGTGCACGATCTTGTGTCAATTTTGTCTCATCCCTACGTGGTAACATAAAGAAAGTACTATTATTTGCTTATGGAAATTAGATTCTGATGCTAAAAAAGGAACATTTTCATTCATCTTCATTGTGTTATCGTAATCGGTATCGAGTGATTTCCTTAGTATCGAAATTGGGAAGTTAGTATGATACAGCTGTGTGATGTCCGTAGCTAATAAAAGTATTTGATTTCAACCCGGAAGTTAGAGCCGAAAGCAGCGTTCGTGGTCCCTCCCGGTGTCTGTGTGTTATCTGCTCCACTGTAGGGCACCGCAGCACACAGGATTTATTCACAGGCCCAGAATCACACGCCTCTGTGGAAAAGGACCCCGAGGAGCCTCTCTCTCTCAACCCCCCTCCTCCCCTCGCTTTCATCATTCACACAAGCACCTCCCATCTCCAAATGACACGCCCTCTTCAACGTCAGCTTCAACCAGTTAATTTAGATGATTATCCTGGCAAAATTCGGACTAGATTTGTCATGATATGAAATTTTTGAACTTGATTTTGATTCTAATGAATCAAATCAGTACTCGATACTGTTTTTGATACCGCAATGAAGATAAAACAACCTTTTTTGAGTACTAGAATGTTATTTCCATTTGCAAAGAAATAATACTAGATAGATTTTACCATGAGATCTGAAATTCGTTCTGACAAAAACTGTTCAGGAAAGCTCAAATTTTGTACTGTTAATGTGATTTTTTTTTTTTTTGCAGTATCGATACTTAATGAGTAAATAGTTTCGATATTAGTTTTAATACTGGTTAAGATCTGATTTTGGATACTTTTGACAACCCTAATTCAGACCTTATAACATTTTAAGACATGTATTTAAGTGTGAGATAAATGTGAAATCACTGAAAAGTTACTCACAAAAGACTTTTCAAAACTGCTTTTCATTTTTAATCTGCACTTTTTGTTGTATTTCTTTTTATTATAAGCAATATACTCAACATTCTAATTTAGCACATTTTCAAAACAACATTCACAATATGATCTATTTTTTGATAACAGCTCCAGGAACTGTCTCTGGAGTGTGTCGCTGAAGTGTGCTACCATTAAAGCTACCATCCATTATTAGACTGACCGACCCACCCCTGTTGCATTCTTACATATCACCACTAAAGGCTGTCTGTGTTACTGCTGTCTGGTGGTGTAACAATAAACAAAATATCATGATATAATATCGTGGGCCATCAAAATTTATCGAATCACAAGTTTCTTTGCTTAAATTCATTGTTATGGTGCAGCAATAGCTAAAAAAAACAAGGGAACTACATCGACCATGATCCTTTGCTCCGCTTTGGTACAGAAATAACAGTTCTAAGCACTTTTAAATCTAAGTTCTTTGAGTTAAGTCTTGTCAAGGCATTTTAAGAGGAAAAAGTAGCATGTTAACAGTTCGAAAATATCAAATATCGCAATAAATATCGTACCATGAGATTTGGATATCGTTACATCCCTACTGCTGTCTGATAGTGTACCAGCTTTGGCCGGAACAAAAGGTGAGGGGTGGGAAAAAGGCACTGATAAAAAAAATAATAATAATAATAATAAATAAATAAACTTAAGGATGATACTCTAGCTTTAAAGGGCCTATATAACACTACTCTGATCTATGTTTTAATGTGGTTTCTTCATCAGAATCATATCTGGAGTTGTGTTTTATTCATTCACACTTGTTTAACACACAAACCCTGCATACTCATTTCCACTTTGTGATGTCATGTGGTGGGTTTTTAAACTCTACACACCTTCACTAGAATCGTTAGGTTACTTTCAGCCCTGACAATCTCACACATACGTAAAAAGTTGCTGTTCATTTGAAAATTAGTCCTTCAGGATATCACAACTTTGAGTTTTGGAGATGTAGACTAATAATAAAAGATTACTTAAACATGTGCGAACAAAACATAACACCAATGAGGTTTTAACATGCCTAAAAGCTCACACAAGTCAGTTTGGTGTCATATATTTCAAATAACCACAGCTTTTACACATTTATACTTATGTAAAAAGGGGCTTTCACACTATCATAAACTGAGTTGGGTAGAGTAGCCATTGTTGCGATACGTAGGTACATTTTCTTTGCACTAGTCGGGAGATCTTTAGTCTACAGTTAATATTATACTCGTTGAAACTGTGCTGATTTTATAGAAACCTTGAAACCCACTTGAACACAGTGAACAATGCTAAGTGTGCCGGCCCTGACCATGAGCAGAGTTGACAGAGAGTTCATTACACCAATATCGGTGAGGTAGGTGTCAACTTTCCACAGGAAGTTGAGTCGAAGTGAGGGTTTTTTTTTTAGATTAATTACCTCATTCAAAAATTTTTGTCAAATTTTGTGCATGATCAAATTGAAAAAGGTGTTGGCTTGGATGATAGGGTGATAAAAACGTTACTGCAGTCTGATCAGTTTTGACAATCTGCATGTTTGACGATCTGCATGCTTTTGTATGTATTGTGGTTCACTGCTTCTAGGTTTCTAAAAGGCAGCAGAAACATGTATAGTGCACATGGACTGAAAGTCTGCTTCAAGTTATGTTGTTTTTTACATCCTACGAAAATCAGTGACTAATTTAGATTCTAGTAAAGAAACGAGCTACACATTTGAGCAGGTATTGATACAAAAAAAAAATCACATTCACAGGACAGAAATGAACCTTTAGAATAATTTTGAGCTGTATCAGAACAAGTATAATAGAACTATAGACTAGTATATGCACATGGACCACTGAGGGATTACAGAGATATAAGCCCACATGGGAATATAAAAGAAAGTACTGTTATTTAATGGTGAAAAGCATTAACCAGGCCGGTGCCACCTAGTGCCACCACTCAGTTTCATTTCTTTCCAGTGACTAGATCAGGAATTGGAATACACTAGACTGTTTGTAAGAACCCCAGAAGTTGTAGATTGTGCACTGGCCAATCAGTGAAGATCTGTGAAGCTTGAGTCAAACTCAAGCGTCTGTCTGGGTCCCTTTTGTGGTACAGCACAACAGTAAACAAAGTGACTGAGATGGATGTAGAAGAAGACATATATTATGTGTTGGCAACGATTCCTGAGATCAAGGATTTAAAGCCGGAACAAAGAGAATGTTTGGTGAATTTTATCAAGGGGAAAGATGTTATTGCCCTTCTTCCTACGGGATTTGGTGCATTACATACATCATGATCAAATAGCAGCGATTGTTTAAATAAAAAAAGTACCCGTCTATCGTCGAGCGAATGAATTCTAATGTGGCGAGGTCAGACGGTTTCCACGAAGTGAAACCGTTGGATGAATCAGGCTAGAAAATCACATTCTATTGACTAAATAATTACTGTTTTTGTTTGTATTATCAAGTCTATTCCTTAGTATTGAAATTTCAGTATCGTGACAACACTAATGCATATCTGATTATTTGGTTGATTGTTTACAAATGCAATATAAAGATCCATACAGACTCGAACTATTGCATCAGAGCATGTGTTACTCAGACACATTCCCTCAAGTCTTTTCCTTATTTTCTATTAAAATCCTGCTGTTACGTGATTCCCGGAGTCTGTCCTCAAATCCATGACACAAAAGCGTGTGCGTGTCCCTTTAAGAGCGCCTTGTATCAGTTGATTTCCTCCATGTTGAACCTAATCACCGGATCTGCCGAGAGCAGTGCTCCCGCAGCATGTGACTCTTTATCAGGCCTCGTCCGGCTCTGGTTGGGGGCGACTTCAGAGCTTCTCCCCAAACGCACAGCTCTGTCCTGGGCCCAGCGCACAGTCATGTGCTGGGACCGTCCTGGAGAGAGGGAGGAGGAGGAGGAGGGGCAAAAGAAAGTCAAAAAGAGGAAACTGGAAACAGGGATGAATATGGGAGCCGATCTTAGTGACAAAATGAATATGTCGAGTGTTTAGCACAGGTTTATACTAAGACTATCCATGAGCAGAGGTGTAGAGTAACCAAAAATTTTACTCAAGTAAGACTAATATTACATGAAAGCAGAGAAATGACTCGAGTACAAAAGGACAAAACAAAAAAAATGCACAAAAAAATCCGGTATTTTCAAAGGATGGACACAGAATTAGACAAACTAAATCATATCTGAAGGAGCGCTGCAAGAAACACAAATGTTCAAATCATTTCATATTGTCACATAAAGCTTTTCTCACTTGTAGATTTTCTCACAGTTACTCAAGTAAGAGTCCTTTTACTTCAATAACAATATTACTGTAGTAGGACTGAAGTATGGTTACAATAATCTTTCTTTTGAGTGCTGATGAGTCCTTAAAATGTTGCAGGAACTTTGCAGGAACCACATTTATTACCATTTTTGGATGTATAAATATATTCCACTTACACTGATCAAAAACACAGTTACGGATTAAATACTTACACTAATAAATATTTACAGTACTGCAAGCATAAAGTCTCAATTGTATTATTTGTGTTCAGCTTGTTTTAAGACTACGGGGGCAAACTTAATAACTTAATTTGTATTTGTAAGACTTGTGTTGACAAATATTTTACTTTTCTGGTGTTCTTATAGTCATGTTTGAAGGAAGAGGCAGCAGTTGAATGAAATTAATCTATGAATTTGAGCTGCGAACACATTTTTATGAAAGTAGAATAGAAAAGATGTTGTGGTTTTTCCCATTTGCTCAGTGCTGCTCCAGTGATCCTTTCAAGTCTATTTTTAGCTCCATACGGGGGGCTGGGACTGTCTCAAAGTCATTGATAAGAGTCTTCACCAAGACCAATCTGTCCCAATGCAGGAAGTTGGTCTGCAGTGAATCTAAACCAGGACTAAACCAAGACTAAACCGGAACTAAACCGGAACTAAACCAGGACTAAACCAGGACTAAACCGGAACTAAACCAGGACTAAACCAGGACTAAACCAGGGCTAAACCAGGACTAAACTAGGACTAAACCAGGAGTGAACCTGTGCTCAACCAGGACTAAACCAGGATTAAATCAGGATTAAACCAGGACTAAACCAGGCTAAACCAGGACTAAAAGGGCTAAACCAGGACTAAACAGGACTAAACCAGGACTAAACCAGGATTAAATCAGGATTAAACCAGGACTAAACCAGGGCTAAACCACAACTAAACCAGGACTAACCCAGGGCTGAACCAGGAGTGAACCTGTGCTAAACCAGGACTAAACCAGCATTAAGACAAGACTAAAGCAGGATTAAATCAGGGCTAAACCAGGACTGAACCAGAAGTAAACCTGTGCTAAACTAGGACTAAACCAGAGCTAACCCAAGACTGAAACAGGACTAAACCAGAACTAAACCAGGACCAAACCGGAGGACTAAACAAGGTGTAAAACCACGAATAAACTGGTAATAAATCAAAACTAAACCAGAGTTAAACCAAAGCTAAATCAGAACTACACCAGGACTACACCAGGGCTAAACCAGGGCTAAACCAGGGCTAAACCAGAACTAACCAGGACTAAACCGAGAATAAACCGAGACTAAACTGGGATTAAAACAGGGCTAAACCAAGAATAAACCAGAACAAAACCAGGGCTAAACCAGGAGTGAACCTGTGCTAAACCAGGATTAAACCAGTACTAAATCAGGACTAAACCAGGGCTAAACCAGGCTTAAACCAGGAGTGAACCTGAAGTGAACCTGTGCTAAACCAGGGCTAAACCAGGGTTACACCAGGACTAAATCAGGGCTAAACCAGGACTACACCAGGGCTACACCAGGACAAAATCTGACCTTGAACATCAATAGTGGTGACTCAGTTTGACATGAATTAAAGGTCCACTAGCTCTAGACATTAGTGTTATTATTCAGTTTTCACAAAAATAACAACTCTGAGCTAATTTTCACCTGAACCATCTGCTCTTGTCGCTCTTCCTTTAAAGTTTATATAACAATTCAAAACACTCTTACCTATTTATTTTGAATCACTTGTTTGTTTGCCATGGCTGTAGTTTTTGTAGTTGATTAATCGGTTGTAAATGTTGTATTGTCGTCTAATCAGCTTAGTTCGATTATAAGGATTCATATGAGACAACAGCAGTAAAACAATATACTACAACTTCACAAACGCGATGTGCGGTACTTTCATCAGCGAAATTCACGTGGATTGTGTTGTGATAGCGCTCTGAAGGGGGAGTGACTTAGTGCGAAGAGCAAAGAGAGGCAGGACTCAGAACTTCAAAAATAAAGCTTATTACCTCCGCCAAGGAGGTTTTGTTTTTGCCAGCGTTTGTCTGTTTGTCTGTTTGTTTGTTTGTTTGTTTGTCTTTTAGCAACATAACTCAAAAAGTTATGGACCGATTTTGATGAAATTTTCAGGATTTGTTGGAAATGTGAAAAGGAAGAACTGATTTCATTTTGGGGTTGATCCGGAAGAAATCCTGGATTCTGGATCACTTTGAAATTTTAGTTAACATTGTGGTAAATGGGGCCAAAAATCTTGTTTCTCAATATCTCGGTTAATTATTGACCAAACCCCATGAAATTTGACTCAGGGATGGACAATGGGATCCTCTTTCATATTCCAAAGGCTGATCCGGATCTGATCCAGAAGACTGATTTTATCGCAATTTATATAAAAAATGGGGGTAGTCCTTGGCAGAGGTCTGCGCTCTCTGAGTGCTTTTCTAGTTAAAAATGTTAATATGTTATTTTTGGGCGAATATAGCATTTGCATAACAACAAATGGTAACATGGTGATCTAAATATGTGTTTAATATGCCATAAAAATTTAATACTCCCTTGTAAAATATCATCTATAAGGTCTACTTACTTTTTATTTGTAATTGTTGTTTATTTGGGCCATCATGCAGTTAGATTTGCTAGTGTGTGACTATAATTTTTGAGAGGGACTTGAAGCTTGTGTAGAAATAAAGATCAGATTAAAGTCTTAACAAAGCAGTGCCTGCAGTTGATGACGTCCGCCACAAAGTATCGGCTGTTTTATCGGGCAAATTCTGCTTTAACTCTGTCTATTTTGCATTTATTTAATTCATTGTTTCACTCACCCGCTCTTGCCTAATGTACTTTTTTTGGTTTTGTCCAGGAGTTCTTTGACCACGCAAAGAAGTTATGGGATGATGAAGGAGTCAAGGCCTGTTTCGAGAGGTCAAACGAGTACCAGCTCATCGACTGTGCACAATAGTAAGTGTATACATCCCCTCTTTTTCTCTCTCTTCCCCCTGTCTCTCTGGATCTTTCTGCTGCTCTGTGCTGCTAGGATTCTCATAATAATCACCATTTAGTATCCACTCAATAGGGAGCGATCATTGTTTTTCTGGACTGGCGTTCGTTTTGGTTAACTTCTAGTAAACAGAAGCACATGAAACTTAAGCAAACTATAGACATTTTGTTTAAAGGGCCTATATTGCGCTGTTTTCTGATCTGTTTTATAACGCTGTTTCCTCGTCACAAACATATCTGGAGTTTTGTTTCATTCTCACAGTTTTAACACACAATTCCTGCATATTTAGGCTTTTAGGAGATCTTCTCTCACACTGAAAACACTCTGTTCCACCTTGTGATGTCACGTTGTAATAAAAGAAGTGCCCCGCTGTGTTTTTAAACTCCATACACCTTCACTAGAATCACTTGGATTAGGGCTGAAAATTGCTATAGTTTTGGACCGAAAATCACGATCTCAGACAACATGATTTTAGGAGTGTCAAAGCCGCGTTTTTTTCCAGTGCTCCTATAGCCCAGTTTAAAAACAAAGTTTAGTTCTGCGACTCAACGAACACTGCTGCCGTCGCCTTGTCGTCGTCATTTTTGATTTATGGGTCTGCGTCCAGGTCTGTACCGCAAAGTAATTCAATGCCACAATACTAAGAGGCGAGGATTTAAACCTGGCATTCGTGTAAAGTTTAACATGAAGCATCTCCAACGCGACAGAAGCGCAGAACAGACTCACCATCATCAGCACATCCTCTGTCACAGAAACAACTCACATATTCCATTGGGTCGTGTCCTTTAGTCCGACAGAAGCTGAACCACATCAGGGCACAAATAGCAAGTGTTTTTTTTCAGTGCTTATAGTTTATGCAAATTAGCCATGCGGTTTTAAGTTTCATTTCTGTAAAACGTAAACAAATGTGCGCAAAGCTGCATTAAACACAGAATTACTCAGTGTATATTGAAAGAAAGGACAGCGGAGAACAGGAAATTTGTGTAGAGCGGTGGTAGAGACGACCAATCACAGCTCTTATTGACTGCGTAAATTGGGCTTTACAGTCCAGCGTTAAATCATTGGTGCAAGACTCTGGTATGATGTAAGTTTCTGTGATGTTTGCAAATGTTCAAGTGCAGTGAAACTTGATTTGAAGAAAATTGTGGATAAAATTCACATCGCAATATCTGCCAGAAAAATTGCAATTACATTTTTTTCTTAAAACTGTTCAGCTCTAACTTGGATGTTTCCAGCCCCGCAATATCCACTGAACCAAACGTATAAAGTAACTAAAAAACGACCACTTCATGACATCACAAGGTGGAACAGAGTATTTTGAGTTTTGGAGATGTAGACAGTTTTAATGTTTTTGACGAGGTAACATTATAACTTGACATAAAGCTCACAAGAGTCAGTTTGTGCAATATAGGACCTTTAAATTGAACAATATAGTATTTATAGTTATATATTTCACAATCTGTACTTTTCTCACAGTCTTTTTTTTTTATTTTATGAGGTAAACCATTACATATGTACACACAAGTCATAACGCACTGAACTTGAACTGGAGCTGGCTGTATTGGTGTCATAAAATAGCCTTAACTAATATCATTTATTGCAATAGCCTCGGCCACCTCTCGTATATGGTCTTTGTGAAGTACTCGCAGTCCCTTCCGCTGTCCCCTGGTCTTAAGTCCACAGTGCTGCGCTTCACTTTTACAGCCTGTAAACTGTGGTCCCTCTGTGCCTCTGCCCTGTCCTGTCCTATATGCATACACTCAGACTGTTTACTTTGGGCGTGGCGGCGAGTCAAAGAGTCCAGCGCAAAATTATGTTATATTTCTCTCGATATCTCGGTTGGTTTGTCTTTCTTTTTCGCGATGACGGGATTTGGTTGAAATGGAAACGAGTAGCGAGTCTGATTGTTGTTGGTGAGATGGTAAATGTGATGTAAATGCTGTCTGGAGTTGGTAAAAGTATCGTAAATCTGATGTTAATCGATGCTAGAATGGGTATCGGAAGCTAGATACTAATTTGAGCAGGTGTCAATACTAAAAAAGTCATTCACAGGACAGAAATGAATGTTCTTGAGCTGTATCAGAACAAGTATAAGAGCAGGATTCTCATAATAATCATCATTTAGTATTTAGTTTTCTGGACTGGTGTTCATTTTGGTTAACTTGTAGTAAACAGAAGCACATAAAACTTATCCGAACTATTTAAACATTTCATTTAAAGGGCCTATATTGCGCGGTTTTCTGATCTTTTTTATAATGTTGTTTGCTCGTCTCAAACATATCTGAAGTTTTGTTTCATTTACACATGTTTAACTCACAAATCCTGCATATTTAGGCTTTTAGGAGTTCTTCTCTCTCTCTGAAAACACTCTGTTCCACCTTGTGATGTCATGTTGTAATAGGAAGTGTCCCGCTGTGTTTTTAAACTCCATACACCTACACAATAGATCGTTCAGCCTTAATCCATGTCATTCTAGTCCTGGTTCACTCTGCATGTGGCACAAAAATCCGGCATCGCAGTTTAAGTCACGGAAACGGGAAACGGCCGTTATCCGTTTTTTCCATTATTCATTTAAACACAAAATCGAAAACTGAAAAAAACTAATCGTTATCTGTTTTTTCATTTTGGTTTTGGAGACAAATAATGAAGAAAATAGTTGTTTTTTCGTTTTCTTATATTTTGTTTTATATTGAAAAACGAATGAACGAATGATACACAGATTTAGTTGCTCCTGAAGCCTAATTTAAGAACGAAGTTTAGTTCTGCGTCGACTCAATGCACACTGTCGCCGTCGTTTTTGATTTATGGGTCTTCGTCCAGGTCTATATCTCGAAGTAATTCACCGCCACAGTGCTAGAAGGTGAGGATTTAAATACACATAGACTAGTATACGCCCATGGTAATATAAAACAAAGTACGTAATATAAAACAAAGTACTATGATTTAATTATAAAAATCACTTTATTCTGACACTGTGGTATCTGAATCGGTATTGAGTATGAAGTCTATTGTTCAGGATCGAAATCAAGAACTAAAGGAAACTTGTAAAATTGAGTTAAATCATGTTATAACTGTCTTCCCTCATTATTACTCACTCGAAGTTGTATTTCAGTTCACTTCATGTGTGAGTATAGTTCACATTTTGAGGCTTGAGTGCTAAAAAAAAAAGCAGTTTTCAAGTTTAATTTAAAGGTGCACTGTGTATCTTCATGGTTGGGTGTCTGTTTTTTCTCTAGATATGTCATTGCTCTGCTCGGAAAGTTCCACAGTGTGACATTAAACAGTTCTACTTTACATTTATTCAATTACAAGTGGTTTTATAGCTCAAAAATACCTAGAAAAACAAACATTCTGACTGTGAGCGGGGTTGCCTCTCCGCAGATCTGACTTTTAACTTGGTCTGGTTTGGGTTCCATGAAGATAGAAAGGTTTAATTAATGCCATACTGTGAAATATTCCGGACAAATCCATAAAATCTCCATAGAGAAAAGCAGTGAAGTGTAGTTTTGAACAGGAAGTTAATGGAGTTTATTTCTATTTTTAAGGACTAAACAAGGAAAAACAAAAAAACAGGACTAAATCAGAACTAAACCAAGACCTTTGCTAGTCACGGTCTGGCGTTTGGCTTCTCTCTTTTCTACATATGCCTTTCTTTGTGACACAATAGAACCCAGATAGAGTTGTTTGGAAATATTGATAGTGCATTGTAGCAAGGCTCTTTCATTGGCGCCTCGTACTGTTTGGTAACCCAGGGCCTGGCTTGGTCCTCATGTAAAAACGCGTTCCCTGTTTCACCGTAAAAGGAAGTTTGAATATGCAAAGTTCAAATCCGTTATTACAATGACCTACCTGCTTCCCTCTTCATATGAAAATAAAGGGCTATGTATACTGCACAGTCACCAGAGATGATCTTTAACCAGCAACTTTTACTTTTATTGTGGATTTAAAATGTTATAATGTTGTTTTTACTCATGAAAAATGTACCTGAAGTAAAAATATTGTACAGATACTAGATCGTGGGCTGTCACAATATATCAAATTACAAGTTTATTTGCTTAAATGCATGGTTTTATAGTAGCAACAGCTTATAAACACAGGGAACTACATTTCCCATGATTCATTTCAGCGCAGAAAACGTGAAGAAATATGTTTTTTACTTGAATTCTTGGGATTACGATGGAAATAATTCACACCCAAATCTTGTCAACGTATTTTAAACGTGTCCTATCTACAATAACTAATAAAAGTAAAAGTATTTCAAGCAGATTTTGAGGTTTAATAAAGCTTCAAATTTGATAAAGATTAACGCTGAATTGTGTTTACTCAAATTACAGATGTGTTTAAAAAAAAAAAATCCAAAAAAGCTCAGGTCTCAAACTATAATAAAAAATACTTTTACTTTTCAGTCTAGTTCAAAAATGTAGTGGAGAAGAAAGTACAGATACTAGACTCTCTCAAATGTAGTAGAGCATGCATGTCCAAACTTTTTTTTGGCTCTCAGGCTTCAAATGACCAAAAGTAGTTCTTTTGACTGCTAATTTAGGTCTGCTAACCTAACTTAACTTATTTTGACGTGGTACAGACTTAACATAACTTAACTAAACTTAACTCAAGCCTTATTAAAGCTGTGGTTGCTAAAACAAATCAGAAAAATCCATTACTGTCTGTGAGCCTAAATTTCAATTTGTGACCCTCAGTAAAAAAAAGTTTGGACAACTCTATAGTAGAGTAAAAGTAAAAAGTATCCACTCTAAAATGTTATTAAGTAAAGTACAGACACCTAAAATGTATACTTTATATGAAAATACAGTGCTATTATTACTTTCCATCACTGGTTTTAATAATACGATTCTGGTCGAAGTTCACATTTTACGCATCTAGAAGAATTCACAAAAAGACTGAACTGACGGGGAGGGCATCTGACACTTTCGGAGCATGTTTGTGCAGATCTAAACTATGGGGTTTGCAGTTTTTAAGCAGAATAAGACAGAGTTAGTTGTTTGCGGGGAAATTATGGTACTACAAAAACTGCAGCCTTGGCTATTTGCTGATTACGTCCGTTCAAATTGCTGTTTTGATTCAATCATGATTAACCCTAATTTCTGATACCATAGTTTTAAGAATCTGCAGGTATCCGATATTAACCGATACCAAAACAGTATTTATTTCCTTTAAACAAAAATAAAGAAGACAAAAGTGATCCAAATGTGTGATGGAGCTGTTATTTATCTCTCAAGTCACTGCAGAACAACTTTGTGTAAATACAAACTTTCTGGGCCAACTTCAACCAGTGAATAATCTAATTACATCAATTTATCTGTCCGCTGTCCAACCAGGAAATCAACTGGATCGATATTTGGAATTCGATACTAGGGATGGGCATTCGATGAAATTTTCTTAATCGATCGTCGGAAGAATTAACGATCGATTATCGATTAATCATTAACGTTTTTATATTAAAATGATCATCATTATTATTACTATCTGCACTACTAATGTGCATAAATAAATTCAACTTTACGACATATAAACCGTAACGACTCTAGAGCCACATCAGCCCGTTTGACATTATAATGTGTTCAATTCAGTTTTGCGCAACTCACACAGAAACGAAACTTAAAACTGCATCGCTAATTTGCATAAACTCAGCGAAGATAAAACTCCAGCTCTTGTGTCGCTGATGCAGTCAATTTCTGTCGGATTAAAAGACATGATTCAGGTGAATACAGGTTAGTGTGACCATATTTGCGTTTGTCAAAACCAGGACACCGTACGGGGGGAGGGAGGTGGGGACTCGTCATCGACATTGAGCGACTCTCACCTGGCAAAAACTTTTTCCCACTGGACACAGAAACATATGTGCTGCTTTGTTCACTGTGCACATGGACTCACACTTGTCCCGAACGCAACGGAAAGCGTGGAACTTGTACAAATCATCGTTAAATACACATTTGTGCTTCGGCACGCTGCAGACTGACCGACTGTTTGTGTCTCGCTCCTTCTGAGTGCAGAGAAACACATGTACAGACCCCTGTTTGGTCACACACACGCACAGCAACCTACATTCGGTTTGTCGATTAAAATTAACGTAATCGATGAAATTCTTAATGATCAATTATCGATCAATCATGCCCATCCCTATTCGATACCAGATCTAACTAATTTTTCAGTAGCAACGCCGATATCTGCTACCTGCCACTATCGATAGCGATCAGTGCTCAAATCACAAACTTGATTTAGTAGTTATGTTGTGAACCTTTAGAGCTAAATTAAAGATAAACTGAAGCACCTTTATTTTTACCAAACTGCATCGAATCAGTTTGACAAATATCACATTGAACTGTTGATACCTCAGCCCTAATAATACACAACCCGCCTCTTACAAGAAAAACACAATTTACATTTTAAATAGACTATATATGGAAATATAAAGAATAAATCATGTAGCTTACCTTATGGATATTACAAATTAATTACAGCAATTAATTATACCAAGTGTATGTGTTTGTGTATGTATGAATGTTTATGCATACTGACATTTTCATGGATCTGTGTGTGTGTGTGTGTGTGTATGAATATCAGCATGTGTGGAATTGTGGATCTGTAAATGTGTATGTGCATATACCAAAAGATATAATTAAGCAGGTCTTTTTGATTTGTGTATTATTCGTTCTTTTGAATTTCAATTAAGAACAAAAAACAGTAAAATGGGAAAACAGTTTGTTGTTTCCACCTCTATTTCTAATATTTAATCTAAAGTTTATTTCAAACAACAACAATCAAAAAAACAGTCATCGTGTTATCCTCTTTTTTAAATTTTGATATCTTATTCTCTCTGGTTTATTTGCCCCGGAGGTTCTGCGGCAGTGTCAAACATGGATCTATAATAAAACTATTTTTATTATAGTTCTATGATGTCAATTCAACAAAGAACAAAGGAGTTTATTGCTGCTACTTGTTTCTCGTCATGGAGTTTACAATTACTTTCTAGGAAGCGAAAGTAAACGTGTTGCTGTGTTTGTCCACAAAATTGCAATGATTTTTCAGGTAAATAAACCAGAGAAAATAAAATATCCAAATTAAAATAGGCACCGAGACTGTTTTTTGATTGGTGATTTGAAATAAACTTTAAGTTAAATATTGGAAATAGAGGTCGTTTTTGTTCTTGATTGAAATTCAAAAGAACAAATGGTACACGGACCCTTTTTATTCCTGCACTAGTGAAAGTTATTTTATTTTTTTCTGTAAATAGATGTTCTATCGTCTTGTATTGTATTCTATATGTTAGTAGGATTTGACAAAATAAGTGTTCAACCTAGAATAATGTTAGTGCTGTGCATAATTTCAATGGTAAATCTTTGTAATATTATTAATGATTATGTTAATTGACGAGAAGACAAGAATCGAGTTTGGATCTACGAGAAGGAGACAAGACGAGATTTTGACATTATTTAGGTTATAATAAATACGTTGTGCTATTCAATTCCCAATTTTAGCCTCACTATTTTTTATTTACTTTATTTAATATTTCCACCATTATTGTAGCTCTGCTTTTTGGGACTACAGCTCCTCAAAAATATAACTCGCTCAGTACTCGAACATGTTTGTGCAGATCTAAACTACAGGGTTTGCAGTTTTAAGCAGAATAAGACAGATTTAGTTAGTTGTTTGCGGAGGAAATTATGGTACTACAAAAATTGCAGCCTTTGCTCTTTGCTAATTGCGTCCGTCCACATTGCTATTTTGATTCAATCGCGATTAATCTTGCAGTCCTAGTTTCTGATATTATTGAAATTGAGTTATTTAAGTAATTCCTCTCTCCAGACCCTCCTCCATCTGTAGGTGTCATTGGCTCCATCCTTGGATAATCAGGACGATTTTTACACCAAAAATCACTTCTTGACTCTGTTGGTTTGTGCACCATAGAAACACACTGTGGACCATTGATTAAGATTAAGAGCGTAAACTTTTTTTCAACTGCAACAGCCCATTAGCCAGGCCGGCGCCACCTAGTGCTTCTGCTCATTTTAATTTCTCTCCAGCGACTAGATCACGAATCGGAATACACTAGACCAGGGGTGGGCAAACTTTTTGACTCGTGGGCCACAAAGGGCTCTAAAATTTGACAGAAGGGCCGGACCAGGAGCAGATGGGTGGAGTTTTTTGGTAATCCACTTCATAAGAGAAAAAAATAATATGGAATAAGTAGAAAACATATCTCAAATTATTGAAATATCCCATAATTGAAAATCATTACAAAGCATTACAACACAATATCTGTCTTTCAAGTCCCACAGTATTTACTATTTATTGAAATGACTTTTAAGACACAATTTAAGATCCTTAAGACACAATTAAAGACAAAATTATTATGATTCTGATTGTTATTAATGTTTGGCAGGCCGGATTAAAAAGATGGAAGGGTTGCGTATGGCTCCCGGGCTGTAGTTTGCCCACCCCTGCACTAGACAGTTCGCAAAAACCCCGGAAGTGCGAATTCGGGCACCAGCCAATCAGCGAAGAGTCATACATTCAGTGTTGGCAACGTTTCCCGAGATCAAGGATTTAAAGACGGAATAAAGACAATGTTTGGTGAATTTTATCAAGGGGAAAGAACTTACTGCCCTTCTTCCTACGGGATTTGCAGCGATTGGCTAAATGATGAAAAGTACCCACCTACCGTCGATCGAACGAATCCTAATGCTGCGAGGTCAGACGGTTTCCACAAAGTGAAACCGGCCGATGAATCAGACTAATCACCTGCTTGTTTCCATGGAAATTCATAAGTTTAATATCAATCTTTGGAACATTTCCCCCAAAGCAATGTGGTTGACTCCTCACCAGAAAAGTTACGTTGTGCATCTTTAATGACTTTTTACGCATGACAGCAAAATGTCTTGAAAAATGACATGAGGGAAAAGATTTTGTGAGATAATTTTTAGTATGTGTGCACTTTTGTCTCGCGAGATCTTCCCATCCCATCCCTACTAACAAACTATCTAACTCTATAATCCCACTCGTGTTTCTTTTTCCTGTTACTGTGCTTATTCGTAAATGAACTGTGGCCTATTGCTCGGAGGAAGCCATATATTCGGTCCCCCTCCTAAGCCAAAGGTTATCTGCCGCAGCTGGGTCATATAGGCCTGTTTTATCAGCGCGGAGTGAGCATTGTCTGGCCTGTTTGAACGCGCCGAGGACAAGCGGGCTCTGTGCTGCTCGGGCTTTTTCTGCTTTTAACATAAATTTGACTGGGGGACAAGTCTTTATTGGCTGCAGCTTCCGTTGAAAGGCGCGGCGGCGGAGGGGGAGAGGAGTCAGGTGATGGTGGTAATGTGTTTGTGTAAGAGAAACAGCTACAGGAAGAACAGCGGTTTTGAGAAGGGTTCGACAATATGCGCTCGCAGTCTGGCGCAAAAGGATCAGATCTTTGTGAAGCTGAAATGACTTGAAGTTTCAATTGACGAGTAAAAGGGTCTACCGAGTCTTTTTGTAGATGAAATAAGAAAGTGCACCTAGTTACACTGAAGATAAGACAAAAACAAGTCTAAAATAAGAAACTCCATTGTGAGTTGTTTGAATTAAGAGAAAAAAAGGTTCTTGTCAAATGAAAGCTACCCAAATCAGGCTGAAATTTTCTTAATCTGAGTTAGTTGGCTTTACTTAGATATCAGTTTTTGCAGTGTTACCCTCACTTTCTGTGTTTTTTCACTACTTTCTACAACTATATGAGGTAAAATATATGAAATTATGTAGTAATGTAAATAAAATAACTCCACTTTTTATATATTTTATAATCAAATCCTCAAACTAGCCACCTTTCCTGTGTAAAAAAAAATAAAAAATTGTGAAGTTGTGTAACTTTTTTCTTTTTTCCTGTTTCTTTTTCTAAAATGTTGAAAGTAGTTTTTTTTTGTTTTTTTGTTTCTACTTTTTACGTTTTAGATACATACATAAGGGAGCAGATAACATAAGGTTACTCTTTTTTCATTAATTTCTTGTTTGTTTAATGTTGTGACACTGTTGATATCTTTTTACACTTTATGAATGAAATAAATAAACAAATACATAATAAATAAATAATAAACATACAGAAGACATCAAATATACAAAGCAAGATGTATGGAATTATGTAGCAAAGAACAAAAAAGTAAAATAACTAAATTTTTTTATGTATTTTGTAACCAAATCCTCAAATGACTCACCTTTTTTTGTGTAAAAATATATTTTGTAGAGTTATTTAACTTTTTTCTTTTTTCCTGTTCCTCTTTTTCTAAAATGTCGAAAGTAGTCAGTGCTTTTTTGTTTTGTTTCTTTTTTTCTTGCTACTTTCTACATTTTAGATACACACAGAAGACATCAAATATACGAAGCAAGATATATGGAATTAAATAGTAAAGAAAAATAACTAAGGATAACCAAAATATAACCAAATGTATCTTTTGTACATAATTCCATACATCTTGCTTCTTATATTTGATGTCTTCTGTTTGTGTATCAAATGTAGAAAGTAGTAAACATTAAATGAGAGGGTGAGTCCAAACTTTTGACTGGTGAAATCTGAGTCTGTGCAGTTATCAAATGGAAAAGGCTGCAGTTATTTAGATCAGTCAAATGTCCTCTTCGAAGAACAGAATATTCTGTTATGTACACAGTGTAAGAAGAAGAAGCAATATTGTTTTTCAACCTTGGTTCAGCTTACAAATTGTGCTGGAATCATTCACTGTAAGGGTGTCAGAATTAGCGGAAATCAGATACCGAACGATAACAAAACTAATATCGAAACTATATTATAATTTGAAGTATCAGCACTTTATTTATTTAGTTTTCAGTGGGACAGTGTGCATTAATAAACATTACAATAACATATGTGGACCTGAATTAGTCAAAAGGATAGTTTTCTGTTTTTAGTGTTGTTTTTTTGTTTTGTTTTTTTAACTTTTTACTTACTATTACTTAATCAAAACTGATATAGGCCTTATTATTATTATTGTTTTGGTATCAGAATTGAGTATCGAACCAATTCCTTAGTTTTGAAATTTAGTGCAACAGCATTAGGACTTTTTATGAGCAAATTTAGATATAGATTTAGATAATGCATTTCTTTAGGCTTTCTAAATGTTAATATTATCGTTACAATAATTTTATATTTCTAAATTAACTTTTAAATACTTGCCATTTTAAGTAAACAGTTGAACACACAAGCTCTTGTCACCGTAAAAGACGCATACTGTTGATTACGCGCTTGATACTGTAAATGTTAATTATACATTTATATAATATGTAACTTGTAACAGATGTTGTGATAATTATCTGTAAAATAACTCCAAAACATACAAGAAGACAGTCTAGGTTGGTTTATTATGTTTGCACCGGTAACACACGGGCTCACTGCTGCAGAAACTCTGTCTTTCCCCTTGATAAAATTCACCAAACATTCTCTTTGTTCCGGCTTTAAATCCTCGATCTCGGGAATCGTTGCCAACACAGAATGTATGGCTCTTCACTGATTGGCTGATGCCCGAACTCGCACTTTGGGGTTTTTGCGAACCATCTAGTGTATTCCAATTCCTGATCTAGTCGCTGGAGAGAAATGAAACTGACCGGAGGCACTAGGTGGCACCAGCCTGGCTACCAAATTTTGTAATGTATTTTTAATTTCTGTGTTTTCTCTCAAAATCAAATTAATTGAACAGTCTATAATGAAAATAATCACACCAGTGGTCCTTAGGTACATTTTTGTCCCATTGACTTCCATGTATATTTTTATTTTTTGATTTATTTTTCATTCTTTGGTGTTGAAAACCTTTCAGAATGTTTTAGTTTTAGTGTCTTTTTGAATTTTTTTATATTTTTCTTTTTACTGTGTTTCTTCCATTACAAGATTATATCAATAGAAAGACATTTGTATGATTGAGTCCACACTGAAGTCCAGAGACGTAGATATTTGAGGTTAAAATGATGTGGGTGTGTTCTAGAGGAGCCTCCAGCCTCTGATAATCCCAACACAAACAAATTAAAATGACTTGAAACCTTTTTTTTTTTTTTTCATGCACATAATTTGAGACTTTTACTGTTAAAAATGGCATTTAAGGGGTTAAAATGTCAAAATATTATATCATATTTGGTATGTATGATTAGGGCAGAAGTAAATGAAGACACTGATATAAAAAAGTTGGACAAAAATACGTACTGCATAAAAATATTGTGGTATTCTTTTTGTCACGAAGGAGCACAGGTGTGATTATTTTAAAGCAGTGCACAAGGGTTGAAAATCTCTAAAGAAAGTGTTTTTTTTATTATCAGAATCGGTTTTGAATATCAAGTCTCTTCCTCAGTATCGAAATCGAGTTACATCACAGAATTATATAACATTATACAACAATACAGCTTTTATAATGTTCAGCAAAAACCGTGATAAGACTTTATAAGAGTTGATAGCTGTAGTCAATAATTCCTTAAGTCAATTTGCACTTTTGTCTTCTTATATTTCTAAACGATCACTTACACAATATTCGTTGTGTGTTTCCCGTTCTGGGTCAAACGTCATAAATTCAAACTGCCCTTTGTCTATTTTTAGCAGCATTTTAAATAAACAATTCCTTATATCACTAAAGCAACACAGCTATAAGGGGACATGTTACTGGTGTTGACTCTGGGCCCCTCCTTTCGTAAATAGGACCATGATCTGAGCCAGGCGCTTTTATGGGCTTCCTCCTTGTTCTTTGTCTATTCTATGAACTCTCCATTCGCACATGTAGCTTTTAAACAGCGTTAGGCGAGTCTAAAAGGCGATGTCCATTTACTAATTGATACGAAAATGATTATAGTTGAACAGAAAGTACAAAATCTGACATTTCCTGAGTAGTTTTATAGATCAGTTGATTGTTAAAGATCCTATATTGCACAAAATTGACTCTTGTAAGCTTTTAGTCATGTTATAATGTTGATACTTGATCAGAAACAAACCTGGAGTTGTGTTTTGTTTCATTCACACATTTGAGTTTGCATCTCGAAACTTCAAAATGCTCAGTTCCACCTTGTTGTTCTCCTTTTACCTTTAGTTCAGTCGAGATTAGCAATTCCAGGGCTGAAATCATCCAAATGATTCTTAAGAAGGTGTATGGAGTTTAAAAACACAGTAGAACTCTTAACTAATTTTTAGATCTTGCTTTTAAAAACAGAAAATTTAGGTGTAATATCCTTTAGACGGTATGAATGGAAATGAATTAGACTTAGACTTAGACAAACTTCATTGACCTATAAAGGAAATTATCTGAATTAAGATGTTGTTTTTTTTTCATTTCAAAGATAATATTTATTTAGTTTTTAGTTGTTTATTTTTATATTTTTATTTGATTAATTCATTTTGGGCACAGGTATATTCTAATGTTATTTCACAGACAGTCATATTTAACATACACTCACCGAAAAGGTGCAGGCTGAAGCTTGAGTTTATTATGCCTTTACTGTTTATTCCTTTATGAGAGCATCATCTTGACACCAGTTCAGCTTCATAAATACAGCAAGAGGAAACAATCAAATCAGTAACAGTACAACAAAGTACTACAGCACAAACTAAGTATCATAATTCATGTTAAACATTTAAACTTCTTTATAAAATGGAAGAAAGTGGGTGCACAATCGCTATTGAAACAATTTTTAATCATTCTGAAACTCATGGATAGTTGTACTAAACCTGCCTCACCCAGTCTTTGACCATTTGTGTCCTTAATCGTTGCTGATTAACCTGAAGAATCTTATATAGACATGTAGAAATCAGATACTACGAAAAGATACGTAAACTATTACGATCAGATACGGAAACTAGTATCGAAACTAGATACTCATTTGAGCAGGTATAGATACTAAAAAAGTTACATTCACAGGACAGAAATGAACCTTTCCTGAATAGTTTTAGAATGATCTTGCGCTGTTTCAGAACAAATATAAGACTTTAACACTGAGGAATTACAGAAATATAAGACCACATGAGAATATTAAAGAAAGAACTATGATTTAATGTTGAAAATCACATTGTATTGTCTAAAAGTGTGTTTTTAGTCATTTCAGTAGTGGTATTGGAGTATTTTGTCTATTCCTTAGTATCGAAATTTTGTTTGAACTTTAATATCTTGACAACCCACTTCTGTGTACGGTTTTCACATCAAGAAAATCACAATCACACTGAATTCGACAAGGTTTGTAAAGTGCCTTGCTCACAGACACAACAGCAGCTCTTGAAATCCTCACTCTCCCCACTGCAGGAGAGCGGACAGACCCTGGAAACTGCTGTAGCCCGGTGGTTGTTGGTGGTATTGCCAAAGAGCACGGCGGTATTGATGCTGTGGGATCCTGCCCCCACCCTCTCTCCCTTTTATACGTTTTAACAGCACAGATATGTGTCTGCCAGCTGATTGATTATGAGCTATTTTTAACACGCTGCCAACCGGTTCCATTGCAATGCCTCGGATGTGTCAACGGCAAAATCAAACATTTTACCACACGCAAATCTGAACTACCGGACCTTTTATTTAATACAAATGTGATCAACTACTGTGTGTTTCATCTGTTTTATTTTAAGTTTAGATTATAGATATAGATAATTAACATGATGATACGGCTGGAATTGTTTTTTCACTTGAATGTTAAAGTTCCTATATCACACAAAATTGACTCTTGTGAGTTTTTAGTCATGTTTTAATGTTGTTATCTCCTCAGAAACATGCTTGGAGTTGTCTTTGTTTCATTCACATATGTTTGAGTACCGTATTGTTTGGACTATAAGGCGCAATATCAATAATGTTGAATTCTCTCGTCTATTTTCATACATAAGGAGCACCGGATTATAAGGTGCATTAAGCGAAACAAAACTGTCAGATAAGTCAAACTTTATTCAACTCATTCACAATAACTCTCAACATTGTTCAGTTGTAACACAAACACTCGCTTTTTCAGTTCATTCCGCTTCTACAAATCCATCAAATTCTTCATCTTCAGTGTCTGAGTTTAACAGTTGGGCGATTTCGGCATCAAGCCCGGATCCCTCTTGTCATTATCCAACTCAGTCTTGCTGCTGTTACTTAGCTGTTCAGTGATGATTCCAGCCTTCGTGAAAGCTCGGACGACACTTGAGACTGATCCCTTAGCCCATGTGTTCATGATCCATTGGCAGATTGTGGCGTAAATCGACCAGCGTTGCCTCCCTGTCTTGGGGAATGTGTGTTACTCCGCGAGGCTCCTGACTACAGTAGCTGTAATGCTCCAACAATCCATCAATTGGTGCACCTTCATAGTTTACCAAAGCTGTACGAAAACATTTTGACAGATTTTTGAGCGCCGTATACCACATAAAATCGGTTTGAGGTCAGTAAGCACAACCAGAATTAATAAATAAGGTGCTCTGGATTATAAGGCGCACTGTTGATTTTTGAGAATTAAAAGGATTTTCAGTGCGCCTTATAGTCCGAAAAATACGGTATTCCTTTATTATCAGTCTGTCTATATGTCCAAAGCTCAAAATGTTCTGTTCCACCTTGTGATGTCATGATGCGGTAATTTTCAAGTGAACAGCTGCTTTTACCTTTAGTTCAGTGGAAATTGATTATTCCAAGGCTGAAATCATCCGAGTGATTCTAGTGAAGGTGTGTGAAGTTTAAAAAACACAGTGGAGCACTTTCTGTGTAACCACGTGACATCACAAGGTGGAATTCAACCTAAATTTGCAGGGTTTGTGCGTTAAACATGTGTGAATGAAACAAAACACAACTCCAGGTCTGTTTGTGATGAGGAAACAACATTATAACATAGAGTACATTAAAAACAGCACAATATGGACCTTTAAATTACAAAATATTGGTATAGACAAAAAATTATACACAGCAGCAGGTCAAATATGGGATATCAGCTGGAAAAAAATCCAAGAGAATTCATTTTTGTCCATATCTCCCACCCCTAATTGCCATTTTACTGCTGTTTCCTGGTGAAGCGCTGGGCCGTCCCTCTCGGAGCACATCCGTGGTTCTCTGGTGGGACTGGAGCGCGGGCTGGAGGAGGGTTGGGGTGCCGGGCTGGTCATGGGACCCTGTCAGCCGCCGGGGCCACTCACAGTCATCTGGGGCAGTAAAGTGCTAAGAATGGCCCTCATTGTGGAGCAGAGCCGGCCCCTGGAGCTCCACTCCGATACTGGGGCTAACAGAGCTAACAGTGGCAGCCTCTTGTGTTCACAGAAGAGCCATATTTATACACAACGGCCTACTGTCACGGCGCTGATGCTACCTAGCTGCGGAGGCTAACCGGCTATAAGATGCTACGACGCGTTCTGGGTGGAAGTCATGCCTTTGATTTTTCTCAATGACAAATCTGGTCTTGAATGAACAAATAAAGCTTAAAAGTGCATTATTTAACTTTTCCGACCACCTGCGTTTCTTCATGGAGATGTTCTTGCTCTGTGGGGATGTAGCGATATCCAAATCTCTCGGTACGATATTATCACGATATGCATCTCACGGTACGATATTTACTGAGATATTTTGAAAAGGCTGGTATAATTGTAGATAGGACCCTTTTCTGCTTTTAAAATACCTTGACAAGATTTTGGTGTGAATTATTTCCATCATAATCCCAAGAATTCAAGTAAAAAACATATTTCTTCCTGTTGTTTGCACTGAAATGCATCATGGGATATGTAGTTCCCGATGTTTATAAGCTGTTGCTGCTATAAAACAAGACATTTAAGCAAAGGAACTTTTAATTTGATATATTGTGACAGTCCACGATATTATTTAGAGACATTTGTTGATGCGATATCACAATATTTCAGTTACTGTTACATCCCCATTGCTTTGTCTTTCTATCATCATGGAGACCAAACCAGACCAAGCTGCAGGTCAGATCTGTGGAGAGGCAACCTCGCTCACAAAAATGTCAGTTTTTCTAGGTATTTTTGACCAATAAAATCACCTGTAATTGAATAAATGTAACATAGAGCTCTAACATATATATATATAAATATATAACATATATAACATTTATAACAAATATTGATGTTGCTTGAATTAAGAAAAACACACTTATTCCATTTGTAGATAATTTTACTTGTCACGTTAAATCTACTCAAATAAAGTGAAATGTTCATAATATTAGTAAGTTTAACTTACATAGATACTGTTTTTTCTAGTGTATATAAACATAAAGACAGATTAAATTTGAGAATCATGAGTTTAATCTAATTTTTACATATAAATACCAAAGAATACCAAATCTTGAGCCAGCTCACTCACTAACTTCCTCTGTTGTCCCATAGAAATCCTTATAATCTAAAAAAAAATTATTAGTCGACTTCATTGACTAAGCGACTACAGCCCTAACCTTATCATTAGTAATTATTGAACTGACTAGCTGACATGTGTCCTCAGTTGGTTATCTGGTTATTTTTTAAGCGCGAACATTGTGTTTTCCTATAGAGGCGCTAACATAATTTGGATTGGTGCTGGACGTTAATAGACCTGATTGTTTTGTGTGTGAGGCGCTACACAGTTGTGGAAAGTCACAGTCTTTATTTTTATCTGCGATCTGGAGCACTTTGGATGCTGTGGGGTTAACGTGCCCACCCCAGTGTCCTGCTTTGACTCCGGACAAGGCCTCAGAGCTCGCAGCGCTGTTAACTCCACATAGGACCGAGCATTTAATCTCAATCAAATCTAAATCGCAATTTGATTTGTTGCCATGGCAGCTGGTGCTTGTCCTGGTTTGGCCAAGTTTAGGGTAGGGCTGTACAATTCGGTGAAACTGTCTGATTGCGATTTTTCGGACAAACATTGCGATTTATTAATTTTTTCCCCAATTTTGAAATCTGACATAGCAAAAAAGCAAACAAAAACAGCCCCACCCCCTCTCCACACTACACAAAACTACAAAAACTCATCCATTTTCACTTAAGTCTAATCTTGTAAGCATTGTGATTATGATTGTAAGCCCACTCTGGAGAATTGACAAAAATACTGAAAATACTGACCAAATAATACAAATAGAACATGTTTGTGCAGATCTAAATGACAACTTGGCTGTTTTTATGCAGATTAAGACAAGCATATGTTCTTAAAAATTACAGCCTAAACATGGCACTTAAAATTTCGAATTTGATGGCGATAAATCTTGGCAGCAGTCCTATTTTTATTATATTTTTTTGCGTTGGCCTTGTCCTCATGCTTCTTGGAAATGTTTAGTATTTTGCTTTTGGCTTATTCTTTTTTTTGTTTATCTTTGTATATAATCTTTGTATAAAATAATTAATCGTCCAAATTTGCCCTATTACTTTACTTTTACATGAAAAACAGCCAAATGCACAATGAGTTGCAGCAACCACAGAAAGTTCAAGCTCATTCAACACTCACGTCAAAAGCGCAACCACCAGAAGCTGAACCAAAGAGCCAAAGTCTGTACGTAAAGTGACGGAAAAGAGTTGCATAATAAGAATATAAAGAAGGCCCCACATTGTTTCAGCAAACGTACGAGAAGTCAAAGGCGGTCAGGTTAAAAGCCATAGCTGGTTAGTGCTCAACGGCTCTTCCGCATGATCATGTCACTGAGGTACCAAGAACCGCAAGCAGTGTTCTCTCTTGGGTACCTCTGCAGCTGAAAACTCCCAAAAACTGGAAAAGTCCCTAACCCTAAGTCAAGAAGAAGAAGAAGAAGTTTGGAAGGACACAGATTTCTGCCTCAGCAAAGATGAGTGTCAAATCTCACCACAGTAGCTCTTCTCATCCAAAGACTCCTTCCAGACATTCACGCAGGCATTCTATTAAAAGACAAGAGGCAGCTGCTGAAGTCGCTTGAAGTGAAGCTCCTCTGGACATTCTGCTCGAATGAGAAAATCAAATAAAGGAAATTGAAAAACAGACAAGGAACAATCAAAGAAAGAGTGTGGTGATGAGACAAAACAAAAGAAACCAGATTCAACTCCACAAGACAGAATAAAGTGAGCCAGAGCGTGAAGTTCTAGTGTATGAACTCCTTGGTAGACAGAGTGACACAACCTGTCATCAAGAAATACATTTGTGTCCTGTCACAAGTGCTTCGGTTTCAAACAAGATAATCTTCCTTCCAGTAACCTAAGCAAGAAACTTGACTCCAGCAAATCAAGATCATATTCTAACACCAGGAAATGCAAAGGCCTTCAAACTCTTGTTCCCCGTCAGGTGGTGTCTGGCGAAGAAGATCAGCCACAAAGAACTGATCTGGGGTGGAGTATCGTGGACTTTCGCAATCCATGTTTTGATCACGGAGATGCTTTCAGAGTGAGCCACCAAGTCATCGTGAAGCAAGTGGTGCCAGCTGTTCAGCCATCTTCAAACATGACCAGTGAAGTGTGTGTCATGTACAGAACTCAAATAAAAGAAATGATCTTGCATGCTGGTGCAATCAAAATGTTGGAGTCTGATTTTGTGGAAAGGGCTGCAGAAGACTTTAAGTTCTGTCAAGAAGATCTCAGATTTCTGAAAAAGTAGGAAGGAAAGAATTATTAGAAGGTTATAAGAGGATGAACATTTTGAACAAGCAGTATTACATGAACTACCAGAAGTTCAAGGAGGAAATCAGAGTTCATGGTGACGCTGAGATGAGAGGTTTCTGTGCAAGACACTGACATGAGCCTGGCATGGTACATCCCACATCATGAGCTGGACCACCCACAAAAACCAGAAAAGATTTGCACTGTCTCGAGTTTCAAGGAATATCCTTTAATGACCATCTTCTGACTAGCCCAGATCTCACAAACACCCTGCTTAGTGTTCTGTGTTGTTTCCACAGAGGCCCAATGGCTATACTATACGATATGTGTCAAAGAGGCACATGAACTCTGCAGTACGAGCAACCTTAAACACCAAGGCTCTAGCCTCACTTCCAAAAGGAGAATGTGCTGTGACTGCCAAAAATGTGGACATGGTGTAGTACACATGGAGAGAACAATGGTGTGTGGAATCAGATCAGTTCCAGTTCAGTGTGACTGTCAAAGGAAGTCCACCCTCTCAAAGAAGATCCACTGGGAGGTCTGTCACCTTTCATCCTGCTAGGAAAGCAGATCTTGCAACAAATGTCTCGAGACAAACTCAGGTGGGACCACACTTTACCTGAGTCCTTAGTCTTGGACCTCAGTGAGCATCTTGACTCCTCGATCTTAGAAACCGAAAGAGTAAAACTTCAAAGATGCTCCATTCCAATTCGAGTTCAAAGCAAAGCATTATGACTGTGCAGCTGGACGTGGCACGTGTACCTACCTCAGAGCAGACCTTTTCTTTTGTGACCACTTCTCACGGGTTGTCAGGACAAAAATAAAAGCCTGTTTTCTCTACCTCGTGCTCATGCTAAATCCTTGAGGGTGCTACATATGTACTTATTTATGAAAATGTGTCGCCCGTTGCACTGTTATTATTATCAGTGCACATTTTTCATTGCAGGCTAGCCCATGTTTGCAGAAAGCTTTGTGTGGATGCTAAAATCAGATGACTGCGCTGTCAGCTGACTGAGGGAGTCAAAGGGAGCACTATGGCTGCGATTGGCGCTGCTAAAAGAAAGAAACTACTCATCTTAAATGTAATAAATGGGTTTACATTTAGCGTAGAAAGTGTCAGTATTTCAAATTGGTTTAGAGGGGTTGTATAGTAGTCTGCTTTTGAACACGATAAGGTGCGACAGTCACAACTGTATCTGGGTTGCCAGTGGCTTGACCTGCATACAGAGGACACGTACAAGTTTTGCTCTATCTCAGTACAAGACCATGCCTCATGTTAAAGCCCAAAACCTCCAAAATTAAGGCTATACTAGCACATAATAATTGCAATATTTTTTGGAGACTAACAAAATTGTGAATATGCTACTTTTTCCTCTTAAAATACCTTGACAAGACTTAATTTCTTCATGTAGTTTGCACCAAAATAGAGCAAAGGATCATGGTCGATGTAGTTCCCTCTGTTTTTTTTAGCTATTGCTGCACCATAACAATGAATTTAAGCGAAGAAACTTGTGATTCGATATATTGTGACAGCCCACGATATTATCGAGAGACTTTTGATGATACGATATCACGATATTTTAGTTAGTTTCACCCCTATTATGCAGCTCAAATCTTATTTTACTACAAAAATATCACTTGTACAAAGAGAACGTCTGCAAGATAAATACTGAGTCCCAAAAATACTGTTCCATCTATCGTTTATTGAACCATAAGGCAATTAAACCATATTATAATGCTTTTACTTCCTCAAAAACATGGAGTTATGTTTTGTTTCATTCACACATGTCTGAGTAACCCTCTGTTATTAGTCTGTATACATCGCCGAAGCGCAAAAAACTCCACCTTGTGATGTCACGAAATGATAGTTTTCATGTTAACAGCTACAATTTACATTTAGTTCAGTAACAAAAGGGCAATTCCAGTGCTTAAATCATCCAAATTATTCTAGTGACGATGCACGGAGTTTTAAAACACAGTCGAAACACAGTTTTTGAGTGTTTTCTGTTTGAGAGAAGAACTAAATATGCAGAATTTGTGAGTCAAACATGTGTGAATGAAACAAAACACAACTCCAGGGATGTTTTTGATAAGAAAACATTATAACATAGATCAGGAAATAGCGTAATATGTGCACTTTAACATGTTAGTCCAGTTTCTTCAGCAGCTGTATTTTCTTGTATGTTACGGACAGATCAGGCCGCTCCATCCCTGTAAACCGCTCATACTTGGGTCTGATTCAGTGGGAGCCTACAGCTGCTCAGCCTGGCATGCTCTATGTCACAAGACCTGCTCCTCTGTTTTTATTTTGTTTCTACAGACCAGAGGCAGCTTCACTTTAGTCATTGACTTCAAACATCACTGAGTCAAGGAATACGTTTGATTATGCTGGATCGAGTTTTGCCACCTGCCCACATATTGGTTCTCGTTGCTAATGTAAACAAATGTAAACTCCAAACTACGTAAATAGGGTTTTCAAAAGTATCGAAAATCAGATACAAATCGATCCAAAAACTAGTATTGAGAGTATTACTCTATTTTCTGATGTATCAAACAGATCTGGAGTTGTGTTTTGTTTCATTCACACATGTTTAACACAAAATTTAAGCTGAGTTCTTCCCTCAAACAGAAAACACTGAGTGCGTTTACATGCACATCAGTATCCCGGTTATTAGTCGTATCCTGGTTATGGCAGTATTCAGGATATGTTGTTTACATGTGCGCTGACAAACTGGGATACTCATAATATCCCTGTGTACATGATCAAATATAGTATCCCGGTTTCTTGACGCAATCTTACAAATCCGTAGCCAGGCTGGCGCCGCCTAGTGCCTCCGCTCAGTTTCATTTCTCTCCAGCGACTAGGTCAGGAACCAAAATACATTAGACGGTTCGCAAAAACCCCGGAAGTGTGAGTTCGGGCACCAGCCAATCAGCGAAGAGTCATATATTCAGTGTTGTCAACGATTCCCGAGATTGAGGATTTAAAGCCGGAATAAAGAGAATGTTTGGTGAATTTTATCAAGGGGAAAGACTTTATCGCCCTTCTTCCTATGGGATTTGGGAAAGCTTAATTTACCAAGTTAGCCTCATTAGTGGTGCATTACATACGTCACAACCAAATAGCAGCGATTGGTTAAATGATAAAAAGAACCCGCCTACCCTCGAGTGAACGAATTCTAACACTTTGAGGTCAAACAGTTTCTACAAAGTGAAACCGGCTGATGAATCAGTCTAACAAATCCGAGCTTCTCTTCAGACTTGCCGCAGCTGTGTTTGTTTGTCTTTTGGAAGCATGAGCACTCAAATTTACGTTGCCATATTCGGGTTACTGTGTATTAGAGGTGTGGAAAAATATTTAAATATCGATGTATCATATTGTTTAATGTGATGATATGTTACAAACTGGCTCAGGGTTCAAACAAGAGGTCCACGCATGTTTAAAAATAGTATAAAAATAGATATTTATGTACAAACAAGGTACAAACAGTATCGGTATTGTGGGCTGCTGTATCGATATATCGCCAAGAGTATTTTTTGGTTTATTTTACTCAATTATTTTGTTACAGCTACAAGTTTGTTGCTTGGTTAGTGAAAGGAAACTCATTTATGTGAAACATTTGACATATTCTTGGTTTCGATGATTAATGATGTTTGTGTTTCATATTAACTTTGTACAAAAAGTGGTTTAATAAAGACTTTTAGTGTCACAGCCATGATTTAGACTTTATTTTTTATTGAACCTTATCAAATCGATTTGAAATATATCGTATAGAATCAAAAGTGCTCTGTATCGAGATATGTATCGTATCGTGGTCTTTGTATCGCGGCATATATCGCATTGGCAACTTCTTAATAATACCCAGCCCTACTGCGTAAACATGCCTCAGTATCCCGGTTACTATCGGAATATCCCAGCTACAGTATCCTGGTTTCTCATAAGTGGGATACTGGCTTATTCGGGATACTGAAACCGGAATACATGCACCATAACAAAACCGGGATATTAAAAAAAACGAGATTATAACAAGATACTGATTTGCATGTAAACGCACTCACTCTGTTCTACTTTGTGATGTCAGGTGGAAATGCAAGAAGTTCTCCACTGTGTTTTCAAATAACAAAAAGTTTCGGATTTTGACTTTGTTACTCTCAACAACCCACACATATTCCGAGAATCTGGTTTCGACAGACATGTTGAGCTGAATGCTGGCCCTCTGAGGCTACTGTAGTTTGGAGAGCAGAGTTCAACCATGCTATGGCCTCAAGCTAATCAATATTATTGAAGTTAATGGCTGGCTACACGTGACCTTCACAGCTGAAACTAAATGATATGATACAAGATAAGAGTAGATTGTAGATTCTGATGGTAAATTCATGGTTAATCTGAAATATACTCAAACTTCTATCTGCGTTCTGGTTGTTTATTGAGCGAAATATTGAGTCATGAAAGCATTCAGTGTCATGTCATAATAAGGTTTATATTATTTTTCATGGACATTAAAGAGGTGGTATTTTATTTCTAGGGGGTATAAGATGTTTAGATCACCTTTTTTTTTACCTTTTATGGTTTTGAAAATGCTATATTTGCAGAAAACAATGTATTAACATGTTTTATCACTTAAGTTTTTAACGCTCTTGACTCTTTCTTTGCTCTCCGCGCACTGGGGATGTAACGATATCCAAATCTCTCGGTACGATATTATCACGATATGCATCTCACGGTACGATATTTATTGCGATATTTTGGAGATAATTGTAGATAGGATGCTTTATTGCTTTTAAAATACCTTGACAAGATTTTGGTGTGAATTATTTCCATCATAATCTCAAAAATTCTAGTAAAAAACATATAAATTCATGCTGTCTGCGCTGAAATGAATCATGGGATATGTAGTTTCCGATGTTTATAAGCTGTTGCTACTATAAAAACACGCATTTAAGCAAAGGAACTTGTAATCCGGTATATTGTGACAGCCTACGATATTATTATGAGACTTTTGACGATACGATATCACGATATTTCGGTTATTGTTACATCCCTACCGCGCACTCCCCCTTCAGAGCGCTATCACAACACAATCAGCATGCATCCCGCTAATGAAACTTTTTTATATTTATGGAGAGTTGTCGTGTGGGAGTTTGGGTGACGTCGGCCTGAGCTTTGGAGGGTTTGAATAGGGCTCGAGAGAGATCGCTAGATGACTCAAACATGCATAGGTGACATCTAAAACCTGTTCAGGCACGTTTTGGATGAGGGAACAACTTTTATAACATGATAGAAAGCAAAAATAAAATTGATCTCTTAGTAACCCTGCTGAGTTTTGGTTTTGATATTTGTGTTTGACTAAAAGTAATTGTCTTGTGTTTTCGTAGTCATTCACTTTTGACATATAATAATAATAATTGTACAATGTTGGCCTAACTTAGAAATCAGATCTAAACCAGGTCTAAACTAGGTCTAAGCTAAACTAGATCTAAACTAAAACAGATCTAAACCAAGACTGAACTAGATCTAAACTAAACCAGATCTAAACTAAACTAGATCTAAACTAGGACTGAACTAGATCTAAACCAACCCAAATCTAAACCAGGACTGAACTAGATCTAAACTAAACTAGGTCTAATCTTAACTAGATGTAAATTAAGACAGATCTAAACTAGGATTAAACTAGATCTAAACTAAACCAAATCTAAACTAAAGCAGATCTAAATCAGGATTAAACTAGGTCTAAGATAAAACAGATCTAAACTAAAACAGATCTAAACTAAACTAGATCTAAACCAGGACTAAAGTAGGTCTGAGCTAAACTAGATCTAAAATAAGACAGATCTAAACTAGGACTAAACTAGGTCTAAACCAGGACTGAACTAGATGTAAGATCAACATGATCTAAACTAAACCAGATCTAAACTGGGACTGAACTAGATCTAAGATAAACTAGTCTAAACTAGAACTAAACTAGATCTAAACTAAACCAGATCTAAACTGAACCAGATCTAAACTAAAGCAGATCTAAACTACAGCAGATCTAAACCAGGACTGAAATAGATCTAAATTAAACTAGATCTAAACCGGGACTGAACTAAGTCAAAAGTAAACTAGATCTAAACCAGGACTAAACTAGGTCTGAGCTAAACTAGATCTAAATTAAGACAGATCTAACCTAGGACTAAACTAGATCTAAACCAGGACTGAACTAGATGTAAGATCAACATGATCTAAACTAAACCAGATCTAAACTGGGACTGAACTAGATCTAAGATAAACTAGTCTAAACTAGAACTAAACTAGATCTAAACTAAACCAGATCTAAACTGAACCAGATCTAAACTAAAGAAGATCTAAACTACAGCAGATCTAAACCAGGACTGAAATAGATCTAAATTAAACCAGATCTAAACCGGGACTGAACTAAGTCAAAACTAACCTAGATCTAAACCAGGACTAAACTAGGTCGAAGCTAAACTAGATTTAAACTATGCCATATCTAAACCAGGGCTAAATTAAGCCAGATCTAAACTAAAGCGGATCTAAACCAGGACTAAACTAGATCTAAACTAAATATAAACCAAGACTGAACTAGATCTAACCTGGAACTTAATTAGATCTAAACTAAACTAGATCTAAACCAAATCTAAACTAAACCAGATTTAATCCAGGACTGAACTAGACCTAAACTAAACCAGATCTAGAATAATAAAAATATTTGTACAATGTTAAAAACTTAGAGCTCGTAAAAATCTGTTATTTCTGTCCGTGATAGTGTATAAAAGCGAGTTTATGACTAGAATTCCGATGTATTTTTGGTACAATTTTAAAGTCCCAAAATAGCTCAGGCTCTATCTATTTGCACTGCGTATATGTTTTAGTGTTTAACGGCCTGGGCTGCTTCTCTCCTCCCTCTCTCCTCCCTCTCTTTTTCTTTTCTTCCATATCTCCTCTCTTTCCCTTCTCTCTGCCCCCACTTCTGTCTCTTCTCTCACTCTTTTTCTCTTCTTCAATCTGTCCCTTCTCTCTGTCTTTCCTCTTCCTGCCCTCTTCCTCTTCTGTCTGACCCTCTCTATCTTTCTTTCTTTCTTTCTTTCTTTTCTCCTTCCCTGTCTAGTCTCTCTCTCCATCTGTCTTCACTTCCTCAGTCTGTCCCTCTCTCCCCTCTTTCTGCCTTCCTTCCGTCTGTCTCCTCTCTATCTCTTCCCTCTCTTCCTCAATCTGCCCAGTCTCTCCCTCTCTTCATATATATCCCTCCTCTCTCTCCTCTTTTTCTTTTTTCCATGTCCCCTTCCCTCTGCCTTCTCTCTCTCTCTCTCTCCTCCTCTTCCTCAATCTCCTCTCTCTCTCTCTCTGTCTCTCCTCTTTTCTTTTATCCTGTTTCTCTCCCCCTTTTCCTTCTTTCCGTCCCCCTTCCTCTGTCTCTCCTCTCTCTCTCTCCTCTCTCTTCTCTACCTCCTCCTCTCTGTCTCTCCTTTCTCTTCTTCAGCCTCCCTCCTCTCTCTCTCTCTCTCTCTTCTCTTCTCCTCTTTTCTTTCCTTCCACATCTCTCTCTGTCCCCTCTGCCTTCTCTCTCTCTCTCTCTCCCCTCTTTCTGCCTCCTCTCTATCCCTCCTTTCTCTTCTTCAACTCCTCCCCTCTCTCTATCTCTCTCCCTCCTCTTTTTTCCCTTCCACGTCTCTCTCTCTCCCCTCCTTCTACCTCCTCTCTCTTCCTTTTCTCTTCTTCAACCCCTCCTCTCTCTCTTTTTCTTCTCTCTCCCCTTTTCTTTCCTTCCATGTCTGTCTCTCTCTCCCCTCTTCCTGCCCCCCCTCTCTCTCTCTCTCTCTCCCTCTTTTCTCCTCCTCTCTCTCTCTCCCCTCTTTCTGCCTCCTCTCTATCCCTCCTTTTCTCTTCTTCAACTCCTCCCCTCTCTCTATCTCTCTCCCTCCTCTTTTTTCCCTTCCACGTCTCTCTCTCTCTCCCCTCTTTCTACCTCCTCCTCTCTATCTCTCCTTTCTCTTTTTCACCCCCTTTCCTCTCTCTTTCCGTCTCTCCCTCCTCTTTTCTTTCCTTCCACGTCTCTCTCTCTCTCCCCTCTTTCTACCTCCTCTCTATCTCTCCTTTCTCTTCTTCAACCCTCCTCCCTCTCTCTCTTTTTCTCTCTCTCCCCTTTTTCTTTCCTTCCATGTCTGTCTCTCGCTCCCCTCTTCCTGCCCCCCCCTCTCTCTCTCACTCTCTCCCGTGTTTCTCCCTCCTCTCTCTCTCTCACCCCTCTTTCTGCCTCCTCTCTATCCCTCCTTTCTCTTCTTCAACTCCTCCCCTCTCTCTATCTCTCTCCCTCCTCTTTTTTCCCCTTCCACGTCTCTCTCTCTCCCCTCTTTCTACCTCCTCTCTATCTCTCCTTTCTCTTTGTCACCCCCTTTCCTCTCTCTTTCCGTCTCTCCCTCCTCTTTTCTTTCCTTCCACGTCTCTCTCTCTCCCCTCTTTCTACCTCCTCTCTATCTCTCCTTTCTCTTCTTCAACCCCCTCCTCTCTCTCTTTTTCTCTCTCTCCCCTTTTTCTTTCCTTCCATGTCTGTCTCTCGCTCCCCTCTTCCTGCCCCCCCCCTCTCTCTCTCTCACTCTCACCCCTCTTTCTGCCTCCTCTCTATCCCTCCTTTCTCTTCTTCAACTCCTCCCCTCTCTCTATCTCTCTCCCTCCTCTTTTTTCCCCTTCCACGTCTCTCTCTCTCCCCTCCTTCTACCTCCTCTCTATCTCTCCTTTCTCTTCTTCACCCCCCCCTCTGTCTCTCTCTATCTCTCCTTCCATCTCTCCTCTTCTCATTTCTCCCATGTTTCTCTCCCCTCTTTTCCTCAATTTCTCCCGTCTCTTCCTTCCATCTACCCCTTCTCTCTCTCTTTCCCTCCTCTTTTTCTTTCCTCCCCCTCCTCCTCCCTCCTCCTCCTCCTCCTCCTCTTCCTCCCCCTCTTCCCCGCCCCCCTCTGGAGAGCTTATGTAAACTAGCAGGGCAAGCTGGGTCTATTTTTAGCGGCAGCACTGCAGAACCAGGCGGAGGGTCACGTGTGCTGCCGAATCAAAGGGAGTATCCCGGCAATGCGCTGTCAACAAACGGAAGGTCAGCGGAGGAAGATGAGACGCCAGCCTTCGCCGCGCGGCCGCCGCCACAAACGCAGCGCGGCGGACATGTTTGATACGTGTACAAATATATATATATGTACTGTACTTTTATACGTTTTTATATTTAGGTCTGTGTGGTTATTTCGGGAGCATAGAGACAGAGACAGGAAACAGCGACGCAGCAGGGAATTACCACCAGCCCACCGCACGGGCAAGTCTGGAGCTGAACCAGATCTAAACCAGGACTGAACCAGGACTAAACTAAACCAGATCTGAACCAGGACTAAATCAGGGCTAAATTAAGACAGATCTGAACCAGGACTAAACCAGATCTAACCCAGGCTTAAACTAGGGCTAAATTAAACTACATCTGAACCAGGACTAAACTAGATCTAAAATAAACCAGATCTGAACCAGGACTAAACCAGGTCTAAATTAAGACAGATCTGAACCAGGACTAAACCAGATCTAAACCAGGCCTAAACTAGGGCTAAATTAAACTACATCTGAACCAGGACTAAACTAGATCTAAAATAAACCAGATCTGAACCAGGACTAAACCAGGTCTAAATTAAGACAGATCTGAACCAGGACCAAACCAGTTCTAAACCAGGCCTAAACTAGGGCTAAATTAAACTACATCTGAACCAGGACTAAACCAGGTCTAAATTAAGACAGATCTGAACCAGGACTAAACCAGGTCTAAATTAAGACAGATCTGAACCAGGACTAAACTAGATCTAAAATAAACTACATCTGAACCAGGACTAAACCAGGTCTAAATTAAGACAGATCTGAACCAGGACTAAACCAGGTCTAAATTAAGACAGATCTGAACCAGGACTAAACCAGATCTGAACCAGGATTAAACTAGGGTTAAAATAAACCAGATCTGAACCAGGACTAAACTGGGTCTGAACCAGGATTAAACTAGATCTAAGATAAACCAGATCTGAACCAGGACTAAACCAGATCTAAACCAGGTCTAAATCAGGACCAAACTAGGTCTGAACTAAACCAATACTAAACTAGGTCTAAACTAAGCCAGATCTGAACAAGGACTAAACTAGGTCTAAGATAACCCAGATCTGAACCAGGAACAAACTAGGTCTAAGATAACCCAGATCTGAACCAGGAACAAACTAGGTCTAAGATAAACTAGATCTAAACCAAGAATAAGGCAGATCTAAACCAGGACTAAACTACGTTCCAGATAAACTTGATCTAAACCAGGACTAAACTAGGTCTAAAATAAACCAGATCTGAACCAGGACTAAACCAGATCTGAACCAGGATTAAACTAGGTCTAAAATAAACCAGATCTGAACCAGGACTAAACCAGATCTGAACCAGGATTAAACTAGGTCTAAAATAAACCAGATCTGAACCAGGACTAAACGAGATCTGAACCAGGATTTAACTGGGGACTGAAGTAAACCAGATCTGAACGAGGACTAAACTAGGTCTAAGATAAACTAGATCTGAACCAGGACTAAACCAGGTCTAAACCAGGACCAAACTAGCTCTAAATTAAACCAGATCTAAACCAGGACTAAACTCAATCTAAAATAAACTAGATATAAACCAGGACTAAACTAGGTCTAAACTAAACCAGATCTAAACCAGATCTAAACTAAATCAGATCTGGAACTTAATTCAGATCTAAAATAAACCAGATCTAAAACAGGACTGAACTGGATCAAAACCAGGAATAAATGAGACTTGAGTAAACTTGATCTCAGAAATTTCTCAAGCACATCGAGGTTACAATAGGTCTAAAACCAGTCTAAACCAGACATAAACCTTGAGTAAACTGGGACTTCACTAGACCATGACCAGACCAGGACTAATAATGTTTACACTGAGCAACAAAGCAACCAAAATACAAGCAATAAAAGAACACACACGCCAAATGGCAGAGGGAGGGCAAGAGCGCAGAGAGAGACAGGAAACAGCCACGCAGCAGGGAATTACCAGGAATGAACCATGGGCTGGAGCTAAACTCAACCAGGACTAAACCAGGACTAAACCAGAACTAAACCACGACTGAACTAGATCTAAACCACGACTAAATTAGGTCTAAAACAGGACTAAGCAAGATCTAAAACAGAACTAAAGGAGGACTAAACTAGATCTAAACCAGGACTAAACTAGATCTAAACCAGAACTAAAGGAGGACTAAACTAGATCTAAACCAGGACTAAACTAGATCTAAACCAAGACTAAACTAGATCTAAACCAGAACTAAAGGAGGACTAAACTAGATCTAAGCCAGAACTAAACTAGATCTAAACCAAGGACTAAACTAGATCTAAACCAGGACTAAAGGAGGACTAAACTAGATCTAAACCAGGACTAAACTAGATCTAAACCAGAACTAAAGGAGGACTAAACTAGATCTAAACCAGAACTAAACTAGATCTAAACCAAGACTAAACTAGATCTAAACCAGAACTAAAGGAGGACTAAACTAGATCTAAACCAGGACTAAACTAGATCTAAACCAAGACTAAACTAGATCTAAACCAGAACTAAAGGAGGACTAAACTAGATCTAAACCAGGACTAAACTAGATCTAAACCAGAACTAAAGGAGGACTAAACTAGATCTAAACCAGGACTAAACTAGATCTAAACCAGAACTAAAGGAGGACTAAACTAGATCTAAACCAAGACTAAACTAGATCTAAACCAGAACTAAAGGAGGACTAAACTAGATCTAAACCAAGACTAAACTCGATCTAAACCAGAACTAAAGGAGGATTAAACTAGATCTAAACGAGGAATAAACTGGATCTAAACCAGGACTAAACTAAATCTAAGCCAGGACTAAACTAGATCTAAATGAGGAATAAACTGGATCTAAACCAGGACTAAACTAGATCTAAGCCAGGACTAAACTAGATCTAAATCATGACTAAACTAGGTCTAAGCCAGGACTAAACTAGATCTAAATCACGACTAAACTAGGTCTAAGCCAGGACTAAACTAGATCTAAATCACAACTAAACTAGGTCTAAGCCAGGACTAAACTGGATCTAAACTAGATCTAAACCAAGACTAAACTAGATCTAAACCAGAACTAAACCAGGACTAAACTAGATCTAAAACCAGGACTAAAGTAGATCTATAACAGGACTAAACTAGATCCAAACCAAGACTAAACTGGATCTGAATCAGGCTTAAACGAGGCCTTAGCCTGGACTAAATCTGGTCAAGGAAATGTCTCAAGTGAATCTGGTCTTTGATAGGTCTAAAACCAGTCTAAACCAGATCTAAGCCAAAACTAAACTAGATCTAAACTGGGACTAAACTAGACCTAAACCAAGACTAAACTAGATCTAAACCAGAACTAAACTAGATCTAAACCTGGACTAAACTAGACCTACACCAGGACTAAACTAGATCTAAACCAGGACTAAACTAGATCTAAGACAGGACTAATCTAGATCTAACCCAGGACTAAACTAGATCTAAACCAGGACTACACCAAGTTGTAGCCTGGACTAAACCTGGTCAAATAAGTCTCAAGTGAATCAGGTCTTTGATAGGTCTGAAACCAGTCTAAACCAGAACTAAACTAGATCTAAACCAGAAATAAACTAGATCTAAACCAGAAATAAACTAAGTCGTGGCCTGGACTAGTCCTGGTTAAGGAAATGTTTCGAGTGAATCAGGGCCTTGATATGTCAAACCAGTTTAAACCAGATACTAAACCAGTGCAGCACTCGGCCTAACCAGGGACTAAACCAGGACTGTACCAGATTTAAACCTGGCCTGAGGGTGCACACTAACCACACCACATTTTGAGGCTAAACTGGAACTAAACACAGAACTAAACCAAGACCAAACCAAGCCTACCCCTGCATACAAGCAAACAAATCAGGACCAAACCACGACTTATCTAAGTAAGGACTAATCTAGGTCTAGCCCAGGTCAAAGCAGGTCAAACAGGTTCATGACAGAGCCAGACTAGCCCTAAACCTGGACTAAACCAATCAAGTCTAAACCAGATCTCAAGACAAAAGCAGTTTAACAAGCCGCCATACGGTTACGTCCAAACAACAGGGGTCTCATTATGTGCTCGGGCCGGGATCACGCTGCCTCAATAAATGAAAAAAAAGATGGGTTGAGGTTAAAAGTTTGTGGACTAAAGCAGGTCTAAACCCGGACTCAACTAGACTGTGCAAATCCAAAAAAAGCACACCTTAACCAGCAATTTTTAAGGGTCCCATATTACTCAAAATTGACTCTTGTGAGCTTTAAACTGTCATCAAAAACATGACTAGAGTTGTTTTGTTTCATTCACACGCTTGAGTAACCCTTTATTATTAGTCTGTCTACATCTCCAAAGCTCAAAATGCCACCTTGTGATGTCATGAAGTGGTAGTCTTCAAGTTAACACCTTCTTTTTACCTTTTGTTCAGTACAGATTGGCAATTCCAGGGTTGAGATGATCCAAATGTTTATAGTGAAGGTGTATGGAGTTTAAAAACACAGTGGAGCACTTCCTGTCTTACCACATGACATCACAAGGTGGGATAGAGTGTTTTCAGTTTATATATCGATTGCGGCTTTCTTAGCTAAACCAAGAATAAACTAGATTTAAACTAAGCCAGATCTAAATCAGGACTAAACTAGATCTAAGTTAAATTTGATCTAAACCAACAATAAACTAGGTCTAAGTTAAAGTAGATCTAAACTAAGCCAGATCTAAACCAGGTCTAAACTAGGTCTAAACTAAACTAGATCTAATCCAAGAATAAACTAGATTTAGACTAAGCCAGATCAAAAATAAACCAGATCTAAAACAGGACTAAACTATCTCTAAGATAAACTAGATTTAAACCAAGTATAAAATAGATCTAAATGAAACCAAATCAAAACTAAAGCCAGATCTAAACCAGGTCTAAATTAGGTCTAAGATAAATTTGATCTAAACCAAAAATAAACTAGATCTACACTAAACCAGATCAAACCAAAAATAAACTAGATCTAAATTAAACCAGATCTAAACCAGGACTAACTTAGAACTAAACTAAACCAGATCAAAATTAAAGCAGATCTAAACCATGACTAAACTAGCTCTAAACCAAATCTAAACTAAACCAAATTTAAACCAGGACTAAACTAGGTCTAAACTAAACTAGATCTAAACTAAATCAAAACTAAACCAGAACTAAAGCAGGACTAAACTAGGTCTAAGCTAAACTAGATCTAAACCAAGAATGAACTAGATCTAAACTAAGCCAAATAAAAAAACAGGACTAAACCAGATCTAAACTAAACTTGATCAAAACTAAACCCGATCTAAACTAGGACTAAGAATAAGAATAAACTAGATCTAAACTAAACTCGATCAAAACTAAACCTGATCTAAACCAGGACTAAGAATAAAAATAAACTAGATCTAAACTAAACTCGATCAAAACTAAACCTGATCTAAACCAGGACTAAGAATAAGAATAAACTAGATCTAAACTAAACTCGATCAAAACTAAACCTGATCTAAACCAGGACTAAGAATAAGAATAAAACTAGATCTAAACTAAACTCGATCAAAACTAAACCTGATCTAAACCAGGACTAAGAATAAAAATAAACTAGATCTAAACTAAACTCGATCAAAACTAAACCTGATCTAAACCAGGACTAAGAATAAAAATAAACTAGATCTAAACTAAACTCGATCAAAACTAAACCTGATCTAAACCAGGACTAAGAATAAAAATAAACTAGATCTAAACTAAACTCGATCAAAACTAAACCTGATCTAAACCAGGACTAAGAATAAAAAATAAACTAGATCTAAACTAAACTCGATCAAAACTAAACCTGATCTAAACCAGGACTAAGAATAAGAATAAACTAGATCTAAACTAAACTCGATCAAAACTAAACCTGATCTAAACCAGGACTAAGAATAAGAATAAACTAGATCTAAACTAAACTCGATCAAAACTAAACCTGATCTAAACCAGGACTAAGAATAAGAATAAACCAGATCTAAACTAAACTCGATCAAAACTAAACCTGATCTAAACCAGGACTAAGAATAAGAATAAACTAGATCTAAACTAAACTCGATCAAAACTAAACCTGATCTAAACCAGGACTAAGAATAAGAATAAACTAGATCTAAACTAAACTCGATCAAAACTAAACCTGATCTAAACCAGGACTAAGAATAAGAATAAACTAGATCTAAACTAAACTCGATCAAAAACTAAACCTGATCTAAACCAGGACTAAGAATAAGAATAAACTAGATCTAAACTAAACTCGATCAAAACTAAACCTGATCTAAACCAGGACTAAGAATAAGAATAAACTAGATCTAAACTAAACTCGATCAAAACTAAACCTGATCTAAACCAGGACTAAGAATAAGAATAAACTAGATCTAAACTAAACTCGATCAAAACTAAACCTGATCTAAACCAGGACTAAGAATAAGAATAAACTAGATCTAAACTAAACCAAATCAAAACTAAACCTGATCTAAACCAGGACTAAGAATAAGAATAAACTAGATCTAAACTAAACTCAGATCAAAACTAAACCTGATCTAAACCAGGACTAAGAATAAGAATAAACTAGATCTAAACTAAACTCGATCAAAACTAAACCTGATCTAAACCAGGACTAAGAATAAGAATAAACTAGATCTAAACTAAACTCGATCAAAACTAAACCTGATCTAAACCAGGACTAAGAATAAGAATAAACTAGATCTAAACTAAACTCAGTCAAAACTAAACCTGATCTAAACCAGGACTAAGAATAAGAATAAACTAGATCTAAACTAAACCAAATCAAAACTAAACCTGATCTAAACCAGGACTAAGAATAAGAATAAACTAGATCTAAACTAAACTCGATCAAAACTAAACCTGATCTAAACCAGGACTAAGAATAAGAATAAACTAGATCTAAACTAAACTCGATCAAAACTAAACCTGATCTAAACCAGGACTAAGAATAAGAATAAACTAGATCTAAACTAAACTCGATCAAAACTAAACCTGATCTAAACCAGGACTAAGAATAAGAATAAACTAGATCTAAACTAAACCAAATCAAAACTAAACCTGATCTAAACCAGGACTAAGAATAAGAATAAACTAGATCTAAACTAAACCAGATCTAAACCAAATTCAAATCAGGACTAAACTAAAACTAAACTTTAAAAACTAAAAACTTTAAACTCAACCAGATTCAGATAAGTCCCATTTTTAAACCCCAAAACCCTGGCACATACAGTAACATTCACTGTGGCCTTCTCCAGTGCCTGCAGTGCCCCGCTAACCTTAAGCTCGCTGTCCGCTGTTGACAGTTGCATGTTTTGTTCTGGCGCTGAACCGTGCGGGGCCTGTATGGACCTCGTAGACCCCGCGAAGCCGACACTTAGCCACACCCACGGAAAGGTCTTCTGCACCTCTGTCCCTCGTCAAACAAGACTCAACTTTCACCCCTGCAGGAATGTGCTAAAGGACACAGAGCTATAAATAGAAAGACTTATATTTTTGTATCTCGCTTTATGGTTTTCAGCTTCCTGTTATAGCATAAGTTCAGGACTTTTTCCCCATTCAGAAGATAAGACTATTCTGTTTTCATTTATTAAACGCTATGGCAACAATCCTACAATGCAAATTTCTCTGATCTAAAGATTTTAAATATTTTATACGAGGTTACTCATCTTGTGCTCAGCTTTATTATCTACTTTCTAGTTCTGAGATACTTAATTCTCGTCTAGAGGTCGTTTATTTTCAGATAACTTGTCAAGTAAAAATATCTTGCTGCCTGGACAGATAATTTCACTACTTATATGTCATTTTCTGATAGATTTAAGTGTTTATATCTTTAATTTTGGTCATGTTTTTGTGCAAGTGTATTTTTTGGCATTCTGAAACCCATCTACTACAAAAAAAAAAACAACTAAATCTAGTCACGTTAAGATGACTTGAATTAAGAAAGTTTTATCATGGTTTGAGCAAATTTCACTTGACAAGTAAAAATATCTGCCAGTGGAACAAGACTTTTTGTACTTAAAATGTGAAAATACATCTTCCTACACTTAAAATAAGAAAAACAACAAGTTTTTGCGCTTAAAATAAGAAACAAAATCGAATGTTGCTTGAATTAAGAAAAACACACTTCTTCCATTGGTAGATCATTTTATTTTTCAAGGTGAATCGACTCAAATAAAGTAAAACGTTCTTAATTTAAGTCATTTTAAGAGACACAACAATCACAAACACAATTAAAAACACTTTAGGGAGTAGAATGTGATTTTCAACATAGTACTTTCTTTTTATATTCCCATGTGGTTTTATATTTGTGTAATCCCTCAGTGGGCCAGGAAGATTTAAGTCTATGTGCTCTTAAATTTGTTCTGATATAGCTCAAAATCATTCTAAAACTATTAACAAAAGACTAATTTCTGTCCTGTGAATGTGACTTTTTTAGTATTGAAACCTGCTCAAATGACTGTCTAGTTTCGATACTAGTTTTAGTATTAATTGATGATTTAAAACAACAATTTTAGCTTTTTTCATATTTATTCTCTATCTAGATGCAACATATTTATATTTTACCTGGCTGTAGATTTAAAAATCATTCATTTACAATATAATAATAATAATTAGGGCTGTAGACATTTACTTGATTGTTGTTGATTGATATACGTGTGACTTTATTCGTCCATGTACAGACCCAAAACATGAGTTATATAAATACACATAGAACCAGAGGCGGCGCTACCATTAGGCAAAGTAGGCGGCTGCTTAGGGCCCTTGAACCTGGAGGGGCCCCCAACCAATTTCCCTCAGTGCCACTAATGACTGAGGCCTCAGAGCAATTTGATTTTCTCTCAATATGACATTAAATGAGAGTAGTTTTACTTTAAAACAAGAAAACACCATCAAAAGAGTGTCTGATTGTCAAATCTATTTTAAATGTCAAAGGATTTCCCCCATTTCATGTTAGAATGGAGTCATCAGCTTGACCCTGATTTGAACATAATCACAGCATAATCGTAATCATATTTAATGGATGTAAACAAAAATGTAGTTGTACTAGCAAAAACATAAAACTACTTTCAGCTCCGGTTATCTAGTAGGAACCAAACTAATAAGACAAGTTTCCAATCCACCCTAATTCAAATAAAGATGTGTGTGTCTCATCAACAACGGGAAAAAACGACAATAAATATAAAAAAATACAACCCCTCAATACCAATTAAAAAAAAAGAAACATGTATTATAGTGAGGGCCCCAAACTCAAGTTCACCTAGGGCCCCCAAATTGTTAACTCTGTCACTGCATAGAACATTCTTATTTCTGAACACCATGGCACTAGCCTGATTCATCAGACGGTTTCACTTTGTAGAAACAGTCTGACCTCATTCGCAGGTACGGTAGGGGGGTACTTTTTTTATTTAACCAATCACCGCTATTTGGTAGTCACGTATGCAATGTGACGGTAACGGGGCATAGATTAAGCTTTTCCCAAATCTCGTAGGAAGAAGTTCAATAACGTCTTTCCCCTTGATAAAATTCACCAAACATTCTCTTTGTTCCGGCTTTAAATCCTCAATCTCGGGAATCGTTGACAACACCGAATATATGCCTCTTTGCTGATTGGCTGTTGTCGGAACTCGCACAATTTTTTTTTTTTTTTTTTTTTTTTTTTGCGAACCGTAAGTGTATTTTGATTCCTGACCTAGTCGCTGGAGAGAAATGAAATTGAGCGGAGGCACTAGGTGACGCCAGCCTGGCTACCGTGGCACTAGATCAGAGAGAGACATTTGACATTTTAGTCTAAAACGTTCATAAAACATCATTTTTACATCCAGGTTATATTTTTACATCTATTACAAAATCATACACACATTCACTGGTTTTGTATGAAAAATAAGAGTAATTTAAATGATGCGAGAAACACTGAAACGTCCCATTACACAAAAAAATGATTTCTTAGTAGTTTTTGTATGAACTCCCCCTGCAGGTGTCGTCTTGTCAGTGCACTTTGGATCAGATACATATAAAAACGTAATTTCTAGAGCTTTTGCCACGCCCCCTTTTTTCTTTACGACAACCCTAATAATAAAAATAATAATTGTGTGACATGTCGACTACTAAAAGAATCGAAAGTAGCAGCTCTGGTTGTAGTTCATCCATAGAGTAAGAGCACTGTCACACCTTTGTTTTCACTTTGTCTTTTAGGATGTGAAATTCCAGTCTCCACCTGAACTGTTGTTTCAGCTGCTGCATTTCAAACAGACGTGCGCTCAGACTATCTCCTACCAACGACTGCACATAGATACTGATCTTTTACACGTTTTTTGTCAGTTAGGGCTGTCAAAAGCATCAAAAATCTGATACGAATCGAAGCTAAAACTCGCATCGAAACTAGACACTCATTTGAGCAGGTGTTGATACTAAAAAAATCACATTACAGGACAGAAATGAACCTTTTAAAATGATCTTTAGCTGAATCAGAACAAATATAAGAACACATAAGACTAGTATACGATGACAGACATAAAACTACATCGTAATATATGAGAAAATACTACAATTTAATGTTGAAAATCACATTCTATTGTCTCGGGATGCACTGATTTCATTCTAGTACCAGATATCTGCACCAATACTGAAGATTTAACGTTGAACATTTATTTACACAAAGCTGTTCTGTAGTTACTTGAGATAAATAACAGCTACATAACACACATGGATCAGTTTATTTAATAAATTTGTTTGTATAAAGGAAATAAATGCCGTGTTGAATCTCTGTCTGGGTATCGGTATCTACTTAAAACTAGGGCTGGGTATCATTAAGAAGTTGCTGATACGATACATACCTCGATACACAGGCCACGATGTGATATGTTTTTCGATACAGTGCAATTTCGATTCAATATGATTTGATACGATATATTTCAACTTGATTCGATTCAGTTCAGTGAAAAGCAAAGACTAAATCAAGGCTGTGATACTAAAAGTCCACTGAGTTTGTGCAAAGTGAATATGAAAATCACCCATTTTACTCAACAAAACTGTAGCTCTTACACAAAATAATGTAGTAAAACGTACCTAAAAGTAAAAATTAGTGATATATAAATACAGCAGCCCATAATATCGATACCGTATCATCAAATTAAACTATATGATATATCGATTTTTCTATATTTTTGCACACCCCTACTTAAAACTGTAGTATCAGAATCATATCAGAACTGAAAAAGCCATCTGTACATCCTTACTATTATTTAAAGAAAGTTTTTTATTATCGTCATAGTATCGGAAACGGTATTCAGTATCGAGTTTATTCCCTGGTATCGAAAATAATTGAGTTTGAAATTTTATTATTACGTTAGTAGTTGTTAGGGCTCATTATCACAATTATATTTGTATCAAATATAACAAATAAATCAATAATTTTGTGAATGTTTTGAATTTATAGTTTGCAGTGATATCCGCTGTGTTCTGCATGTATGTCTGTGGCAGAATATTATGCAGTTACCATGGTGATAGGGCAGCTCGATTGTGGAAAAAAGACTGAACCAGGACTGAACCAGGACTAAACCAGGACTGAGCCAGGACTGAACCAGGACTGAACCAGGACTAAACCAGGACTAAACCAGGACTAAACCTTTGAACATGAAATAAGGCATAGAAAAATATAAATGTATCTAAAATAAACTATATGTCCAGCTGTTCTACAATCTATATTTTTGGAGTTTTGGAGATCGTCTGACACACAAATTGAAATCGTGATAAAAATCCAATTAATTCCACAGCCTTAGAAGTTGTTGTATAAATAAAGTCTCTTCTATTTTTAGATTTCGCAGGTTTATAGTGAAGTGCGTATCCCGATGTGTATGTGTGACATTTGTACTTAAGCTGCTGTAACCAAACAGCTGTTTACACTTGACACTGTTTTACACTTAATACCCAAACTGCGCCTTTGTCATAATCAAAGCTGCTCGAGTCTCGGTCACTTCCTCATCAATTAGTCCCATGATCCAATTCTGCTGCCGTAATAGTAAAACAGTTCATCTCCGCACAACTTAACTTTTAACTTGTGTCCAATTGATTTCTACGGTTCTGGAGTTATAAATGCGATCAGTTTAGTTGATGCGAGACGGTTTTAGCTTTGGTTTAGTCCCATATCCTAGTTTTGTACTGGATTTGGTTTAGTCTTTTTCTATTCAGTCTTTAAAGAGGGGTATTGTGTGGAATTTATTATTTAATTTTAACTTTCTACCATGTTATAAAGTCATTTCTTCATCAAAAACATGCCTAAAGAGGTTTTAAATGGCATCTGTGCATGTTTGAGTAATTTAGCGATCTCTCCTAGGCCCTACACAAACTGTCTTTTCTTTTTTTTTTCCACAATCCCCTTGTCTCTCTTTGAATGTATTAAAAATGCTGCTTGGTAGTAAGTTATTATTTATATTTACATTTTAGTAAATCAAATAACTTTAAGACTAGGGCTGGGTATTATTAAAAAGTTGCCGATACGATACATATCTTGATACAGTCCACTTTTGATTAGATACGGTTCACTAAAAATAAAGGCTAAATCATGTCTGTGATACTAAAAGTCTTTGTTAAACCACTTCTTGTGCAAAGTTCATTCGAAACACGCAAATTTCAATCATCAAAACAGTGAAAATGTCAAATGTGTCGCATAAATGAGTTTCCTTCCACTAAACAAACAACAAAACTTTAGCACTGTAACAAAATAATTGAGTAAAATATACCAAAAAAATACTCTTGGCGATATATCGATACAGCAGCCCACGATATCGATACTGTATCATCACATTAAACAATACGATATATCGATATTTCAATATTTTTGCACACCCCTATTTAAGACTTTTGCCTTTAGAAGCAGTGGATTTTTATGTTCTTTAAATTTTACCTTATAGACACTTTGCAGGGCTCTTTTCTGTAAAATAAAAAGTGGCTTTAGGGTGGTTTTGTGCGTATTTCCCGATATAATCACACGGTAAAATAGATATGTCAAGACTAAAGAATAGTATAAAGTGATTTTCAGTCCAGTATACGCTTTGTTTTTCCTGTAACAGCAATTTTATTTGATATTTTTGATGCTATGTAGTATGGATGTAACGATATCCAAATTTCTCGGTACGATATTATCACGATATGCATCTCACTGTATGATATTTATTGCGAAATTTTGGAGAAGCTGATATAATTGTAGATGGGACGGTTTTTTGCGTTTAAAATACCTTGACAAGATTTTGATGTGAATTATTTCCGTCACAATCCCAAGAATCATGGGATATGTAGTTCCCGATGTTTATAAGCCGTTGCTACTATAAAAGAAAATGCATTTAAACCAGGGGTTTCAAACATAAGGCCCAGGGGCCAGATCCAGCCCTCCAAGAAATTGAATCTGGCCCTCGGCTGATTTTCTACTAAAATATTTTAATTATATTTTCTATTAAAATATTAGTAATTTTCTGCAGTGCTTAGCAGCGTCTCCAGCGTCTCTGTACGTGGCCCCTCCCACCAGAGCAGCACAAATGAAGACTTGTCTCTTTCCAAACGCTCTTAAAGGACGATCGTTTTGACTGTTGACTGTGACACCCTCATCAACAAAATGTCAAAAATGAGAAAAGTGGAGCCGAGTGCAGGATTTTACAAGAAAAATTGACTTATTCCTATTTACATACAAGTTCATGTTAAAACATTGTGTTGAAATTGCATTTTTCTTAAAGTTTATTCATAATTTTATAATATTTAGTAAAAGAAAGAGTTCATCAATTAAAAAAGATTTCTGTAATAGATTTGCGTTTCTCTGCACAAATATTTGAACTTATCGCTATTTTTGACACCCCTGATTTAAACAAAGAAACTTGTCATTCTGTATATTGTGACAGCCCGCGGTGTTATTGTGAGACTTTTGACGATACGATATCACGATATTTTGGTTCTTGTTACATCCCTTACATCCATTTCCTCTATGATTCACACGACAATTCTCCATAAATACACAAAAGCGTGATACAAAACTGTGCACTACAACAACTTGACAAACTGGATTGACTCAGAAAACGAAAATGAAATGTATAAAACGTGTTAATACTACTTTTTCAGCAAATATAGCATTTTCAAAACAATAAAAAGTAACATGGTGATCTAAAAAGGTTACGTGTTCGCAGTTAATACCCCATAGAAGTCAAATAAAAACTATAAACTATATGTCTGTTTTTTTTTGTTGAAGTTAAGTGATCAAATGTGAGTTCCTGGCCTAGTTGCAGTCTCGTAAATGGTTCCTGGTTTTAATAGTCTGCTGTGTGAGATTGTGAACTTCCTAAAAATAGAATACAGTGAAATAAAAACATTATAATTTAACTCTGAATTCGGGACTTTGGCCAAAACAGACGAGGAAAAGGAGAGAGAAAAAGAGAAAAAGAGAGGAGGAGGAGTGAACTCTGGGGTTTCCATAGAGACCAGCTGTTAAAGCAAGCAGATTCAGGAGCTCGGGAGCAAAGTGGCGCCACCTGGAGGACAGTGGGTGAACTACATAAACAGCAACGTGAGGCAGAAAGAACAGGAATGAGATTTTATTCAGCTAGAAAACATGTCAAAACTTCTACTACTACTAATACTTTCACTAAAATAAATATTGAATTCTAAGCTGTTTTACTTTATGTTTTCTAACTCCATTGTTTCATTTCCTGGCTGGTTGCAATAATAATAGAATTTTATCCATATAATTAAATTTTTCAGTCAAATCTACTCAAGTCAAGACCAAACATTCTTCAATTGCGTCATTTTTTACATAATTTCATAACACAAAATGCAGCGTCATGAGGTTTGGTGTGGTTAACCCTGTAATTACAAAAACAGTTATTGCTTTTTAAAACCTTGGTATAGGTATTTTGCAAAATTTTATGTCTTATTATATAATTAGAGGATAATTCTGATAACTATGTTCACATAACAGATTGAAGATAAATTTAAAATTGAAAGATGAAAACAGGAACTAAACCGGTCTTGAGCAGGAGTAAAAGTAAATCAGGACTAGGACAGGACTAAACTAAGTCTAAGTAAGGACTAAACTGGGGCCTGAATGTCGTAATAGTTGAGAATTATGTATCAAGACAGATGTGAAAGGACTGTCAAATACTGAAAAGGTGTGATGCTAACTGAGGGCACTGCTCTGTCTGAATCAGTTTTCAAGTTAGACTTTAATTTGAGATTTGATTTAACACAGAAAGAACTACATTTTTTTGTCTTGACAGTGTTTGCTAAAGTGTGCATTGTATCATCATGTAAGGCTGTGCAATTAATTGAATTTTCATCGCAATTTCGATTTGTGTGTCAAACAATCTCCAAAGTCACATAATAGAGTTGAAACAATTAAGCGTAACAAAGTTTATTTTGGGTTATTTTTCTATATAAATAAGTGTATTTATTTAGTTTTTTAAATATAGAGATTGTAGAACACCTGGATATACAGTTTTATTTTAGTTACATTTATGTTTTTCTATGTCTTATTTCATGTTTAAAGTATATTTTATTATTCATTTTACATTTTATACATCGCAAAACTAGGTTCATATTTGTAGCCTATATTTAGTTTCAATTTGAAAGTTTTGCATAAATTATCAATATCAATGTTTTTTTTTTTTGAGAGAGAATGCATTGTGTAACTAAAAAATAATTGTTTGAATAGTCATGTATTTCGTGTTATTTCAATATTGACCAAAATAATCGCGATAATAATTTTTTCCATAATCGCGCAGCCCTATCACCATGGTAACTGCATAATATTCCGCCATAGACATACATGCAGAACACAGTGCAGAACACATATCTCTCCAAAGTATAAATATCCTCAAGACATTCACAATATTATCGATTTATTTGTTATATTTGATACGATTAATAATAATTCATTTGATTGACCACTTCTAAGCTTCACCTGAGACTTGTTTTTATCTTAAAGAGTTTTTCTGATTTATGTTATAATGTTGTTTCGTCATCACAAACAGACCTGGAGTTGTGTTTTGTTTCATTCACACATGTTTAACACACAAACCCTGCAGATTTACTTAGATAATTTCATCCCTAGAATTTCCAGTCTCTCCTAAACAAAAAGTTAAAGGAGCTGTGACCACATGGCCTGAAGTTGAAAACGTTCTTGAAGACGTGGCCTATGTACAATTTTTTTGTTTCTTTTAAAATTTAGTTACTGTGTCTTATATTCACATGCACTCAATAGTCCGGAAATTACGGTAATACTGCAGGATTACTCAAAACACAACTCCAGGTCTGTTTTTGAGGCATTATAACATGACTTAAAGTTCTTGTGAGTAAATTTTGCTTAATATAGCTTTGTAACTTTTAATTTGTTACATTTCTGACAGTAAATATTCACCAAACGTGCAGAGTTGACGGTTACACAATGTGCCCTGAGCCTCGGCTGCTCTGCTCGGTGTTTTTATCGACTGGTGTTTGGGCACAGCTCGTGTCACTGGGCGAGCGCTTGACCCGCACCGGAACAACTCATTTGACATGAAGTCCTCTATTTATGTATGTGTGAGAGAGAGAGGGAGGAGGGAGGGAGGGAGAGAGGGAGAGCCTGGGACAGAGGAGAGAGAGATGGGGGATGAGAAGAGTGAGAGTGGCAGGGAAAGAAAGGTAGAGAGAGATAGAGAGGGGGAAAGATGGGGTAGAGGAAGAGAGAAGGAAAGTGAAAGCAAAAAAGAAGGACAGAGGGTTGGGAGAGAGAGAGGGAGAGAGAGAGGGAAACAGTGGGTGAAAAGGAGAGAGAGAGGGGGCTGTGAAGGGAAGCGAGGTGATAGAAGAGGAAGAGAGAGAGAGAAGGGGAGATAGAGAGAAGGGGGAAAGACGGGGTAGAGGGAGAGGGGGCAGTGAAGGGAAGCGAGAGATAGAAGAGGTGGAATGAAGAGGAGAGAGGGAAAGAGGGTTGGTAGAGAGGGAGAGAAGGGGAGAGAGAGGGAAAGAGGGAGTGAAAAGGAGCGAGAGAGGGAGGGGGAGAAGAGGTAGAGAGAAAAAGAGAGGAGGAAAGATGGGGTAGAGGGAGAGAGAGCAGTGAAGGGAAATGAGGGATAGAAGAGGGGGAGTGAAGGTGAGAAAGAGAGGGAAAGAGAGAAGGGAGAGAGAGAGAGAGGGAAATGGAGTGAAAAGGAGCGGGGGGGGGGGAGCGAGGGGAGGAAAGATGTGCTAGAGGGAAAGGGGGCAGTGAAAGGACATGAGAGACAGAAGAGAGTGAAAAAAGGGGAGAGAGAGGAAAACGGGGTGAACAGGAGCGAGAGAGAAAGAGGGGGAGGAGAGGAAGAGAGAGAAAGAGAGGAGGAAAGATGGGATAGAGGGAGAAGGGGACAGTGAAGCGAAGCGAGAGATAAAAGAGGCGCAGTAAAGAGTAGAAAAACAGGGAAAGCGAAAAGTGGGAAAGATGGCACAGACAGAGGCGGGGGCAGAGAGAAAGAAGAGAACAGAGAGAGAGAGAGAGAGAGAAAAAGAGAGAGGAGGGGTACTGGAACCTGTTCGATGAAGTTGATTACACTATTTTTACTTTGCTCTTCTATTTCTGGATCAGTCTGATTGGGCGGCGGACGTACAGTCTGTATTGACACGAGGCCTGGATGTGATTTACACACGCCTGTCCGTCCAGTAGGGGGCAGTGACGAGCACTACTGGCATAAACTGGCACCTCGGAGTCCCCACCGCGCTCAGGAACTATTATTTGTTAGTTAGAAATGGTAGTTTTTTGCGGTCAGTCGATCTCTTAGTCAAATTTACTTCTGATTTATTGGTTAAAAGTAAGAAATACTCGAGTAAGTGCAGATCTGGAGTTGTGTTTTGTTTCATTCACACATTTTTAACGCACAAAACCTGCACATTTAGGCCGAGTTCTTCTCTCAAATTGAAAAAAACAATGTCATGCGGTGATACAGGAAGTGCTCCATTAGGTTTTCAAACTCCACACTGCAAAAAACAACATCTAGGCAAGTTAAGACGACTTGAATTTAAAAAGTTTTATCGTGATTTGAGTAAAATTATCTGACAGCTGAACAAGACTTTTTGTTTATTTATTTAGTTTTCAGTGGGACAGTGTGCATTAATAAACGTTACAATAAAGTATATGTACCTGAATTTGCCAAAAGTCGAGTTTTTAGTTTCAATTTTTTCCTTTTTTTTTACTAATACTTACTATTACTTCATCAAAACTTATATAGGTCTTATTATTATCATCGTTGTGGTATCGGAAATGAGCATCGAACCAATTCCTTAGTATCAAAATCATGTTTGAAAATTTGTAGAAGTTAGTTATTGCTCCCACATTAGGACTTTAACTGAGCAAATTTAGATTTAGATAATGTATTTCTTTAGGCTTTCTAAATCTTAATAATATTGTCATAACACAATACACCGCAAAAAACTAAATCTAGCCAAGTAAAGATGACTTTTAATCAAGTTTTTTCACGTTTTGAGTCAATTTCGCTTGACAAGTAAAATGATCTGCCAGTGGAATAAGACTTTTGTACTACTTAAAATACGAAAATACATCCTGCTACACTTAAAATAAAAAAGAAAAACAACAACTTTTTGCACTTAAAATAAGAAACAAAATCAAATGTTGCTTGAATTAAGAAAAACACGCTTGTTCCATTGGTGGAAAATTTTACTTCAATACACTCAAATAATGTAAAATTTTCTTAATATAAGTAATTTTAACTTGCCTAGATATTACTTTTTTCAGTGCGTACACCTTCACTAGAATCATTTGATGATTTCAGCCCTGGAATTTTTTATTTCTACTGAGCAAATGGTAAAAAGTAAATGTTAACTTGACTAATAAACTGCAGCTTCATGACATCAGAAGGTGGAACAGAGCATTTTGAGCTTTGGAGAACTGAACCCGGACTGAACCAGGACTAAACCAGAACTAAACCAAAACTGAACCAAGGACTAAACTAGGTCTTAACTAGGTCTAAACCAGGACTGAACCAGAACTGAACCAGGACAAAACCAGGACTAAACTAGGTCTAAACCAGGACTAAACCAGAACTGAACCAGGTCGAAACCAGGACTGAACCAGGACAAAACCAGGACTAAACTAGGTCTAAACCAGAACTAAACCAGAACTGAAGCAAGGACTAAACCAGGACTAAACTAGGTCTAAACCAGAACTGAACCAGGTCGAAACCAGGACTGAACCAAGGACTAAACCAGGACTAAACTAGGTCTAAACCAGAACTGAACCAAGGACTAAACCAGAACTAAACCAGAACTGAACCAGAACTGAACCAGGACTAAACCAGGTCTAAACCAGGACTGAACCAGGACAAAACCAGGACTAAACCAGGACTAAACCAGCTCTAAACCAGAAATGACCCAGGTCTAAAGCAGGTCTAAACAAAGACTAAACCAGGACTCATCTTGGACTAGAACTTGGAATCTAGGACTGCCACTGAGAGAACCCCGAGTCCGTGGAACAGGATGTCTGCAAGGCGCGTTTGAGCGTCAGCTTCTCTTCGCCCCGTGGAGCGTGGAGTTCTGTGCGGGTCCTTTCGCCCGCGGTCACCCGACGGTCTACATGGGCGCGTCTCCGGCATTTCCTCGCTGCTGATATCGCGGTAATTTTAGCGAATTTGTATGAAGAAAAACCCACCACTTCAATCCAGGTTAAAAAAGCATAGTGATGCGCGTTACTCACATTTGTACCGAGTAAAATATTATATTTTTTTCCATTTAATGCCGTAACATTACTGCGTTACAGCAAAAAGCAATGCATTACAGAAATTCGATACTTTTATGACACGTTACTCCCAACACTGCTTAGACACGTGTGAATGAAAAATAAACAAAACACAACTCCAGGTCTGTTTTTGAGAAGGTAACAACATTATAACAGTTTTGTCTGACATAGGACCTTTAATAATAATGCTGTACTGTGGAACATTCCACAGAGACAAAGAAGTAACTGACCCTCCCCTGCGAAGAGCTACGCATCGCACCTTTTAAATCTGAAAACGGTGTCACATTTAAAGGATGTATTTCGGCAGCGGCTGTGTTTCGGGCTGACCTCTCGGACGTTAAACAGGCGCGTCGGAGTGTATTCCTCGTCTTTATACATGTGGTAACCCGGGGCGACGCTGGAGGAAAGATGTCCGCCGTGAGACAGAGCAGAGACCTGTGTTTACTCTGCGTTTGCTTTGACTTTCAGCGCTGTCTCCGCTCCGGGCTATTTTTAGGTCGGACCGAGAGACTTCCAGATATACTGTTCCTCTTCAAATCCACCATCAGCCATAACTGCAGTTCCACTACAGTAATGACACTGTGAGAACCGACCCGCGCCGCACGTGTCCAAGAGGGTCGGCAAAAGGATCGAAAAACGCGTGAAAATGAAATGAACCTTTCCTGAATCGCTTTAGAATGATCTTGAGCTGCATCAGAACTAATATAAGAGCACATGGACCACTGAGGAACGGCAAAAAACTAAATCTAGCCAAGTTAAGATGACGTGAATTAAAAAAGTTTTATCAGGATTTGAGCAAATTTCACTTGACGAGTAAAATTATCTGCCAGTGGAATAAGATTTTTTTGTACTTAAAATATGAAAATGCATCTTCCTACACTTAAAATAAGAAAAACATCACGCTTTTGCACTTAAAATAAGAAACCAAATCTAATGTTGCTTGAATTAAGAAAAACACACTTATTCCACTGGTAGATAATTTTACTTGTCAAACTGAATCTACTCAAATAAAGTCAAATGTTCTTCATTTAAGTCATTTTAATTTACCTAGATAGTTTTTTTCCAGTGATATAAGGCCACATGGGGATATAAAAGAAAATACTATGATTTAATGTTGAAAATCACATTCTATTGTCCAAATTAATTTTTTTCTTCTGACACATATTTTAAAAATGACAAACCTTCACAACCCAAGTCAATAGACATTATTCATAAATCACAAAATAAAGGTGGATTTGAGCATTATTGAACTTTAATGGGAATATTTTATTGTTGACTGACAGTTAGTATTTTTCAAGTTCAGTAATTGGACCAGCAATAAAAGGATCCATAAGTCGCCTATTTGGATATTAAATGTCGCCCATTTCTTTTATTGTTCAACATTCAATCGAAGCAGCAATATTGGAACAAAATAGTCCATAAAATCATAAAGAAAAATTAGGAATTATACAAAACATGTCTTAATATTTCAACCCATGTATACCACTGTATATTGCAGACCGACATGCAGATCGTGACAAGGCGACTCCCAAAAAAATCTCTTGTGAGGCTTTGAGACACAAAGGTCTAAAAAAAAAGAGTGTTTTTTATTATCGTAGTATCTGGATTGAGTCTTTTAATTAGTATCGAAATCAAAATTTTGGGCATTGTAAAGTTCCCAGCCCTTTGTCTGACATTGACCGGCCCATTTATGCTCATTTGGAATTACAAAATAAACATATTTTATCATTTTACCTCATGTGTTGCTTTTATTTTAGAGGTGTTTTATTAATAAATTTTTTTGTAAGGGAACCTCACTTTCTCATTGCTTAGTCAAACATAAACTCTTTACAGTTTTACCAGCTCGTCTAAACAATGATTATTTACTGCTTTTTATGAAGAAATACAATAAATATTCTGCAGAACTGAGTGAAGCATTTTGGCCCAGACCTCTACAATATTTTCTGTTTCTCAAATTTCAAAATTCAAAATGACCAGCTTTCAGTCTCAAATAATAAGTTAGTTTTTACTTTTAAAGTGGATACTTCTTACTTTTACTTCACTACATTTGAAAGCAGGCATCTGTACTTTCTACTCCACTACATTTTTGCACTGGACTGAGAAGTAAAAAGTACTTTTGATACGATTTTAGAGATTAATTTTACCATGTTTGCGGTAAAATCCTGACTAAAACTTTTGAGTTCAAGCTTCATCTTTCAGCAAACAAAAATAAACACCAAATTCATAAGAAAATGTAGAAATGAATAAAAATCTGCATCATTTTTAATCAATATCACTACATAAGTTGATTTTTTCAGGTGATACTTTTACTTTTACTTGACTAACTCTAGTAATTTTACTTTAGTAACAAACCCGAGTACTTCATATATCACTGCTGTAGTATGATGAATCCAAACGTCGCTACTACTTTTCGTTTACACAGCGCTCGTTCAGTGCCAGAGGAGTGACCGGACCGCTTTCACTTCCTGCTTCTCAGTTCAAATAAAAGTGCTTCCTGGTTCGTTCGACCGCTGTTTAAATAAAGCCGTAGTTCCTAGAAACCGCGCGGTCTCCCCCCCTCGCGGTCCACGGGGGAAAGTCCATTACTCAAAATATGGAAAGTATTGACCCACCGCTCCTCTGCTCGGCCTAATTAAAGACTATTTGTAAAAAGTCAAGCCAATTATCAAATGAGCACATGAGGAGAGCTGCTACTGTCACTGTGTTTCTGTCTCTGTGGCCACCTGATTTTCACAGATTTTTATGACTGAATTTGATCAGATTATAAGTATTGTAAATATAAATTATAGTTTTACACCAATCAAGAAAAAAATTGCGAAGAAAAGTTGAAAAATGTGCTGAAAATTACATAAAGTACATGGGTCTGGGGAGAATTCTGTCCAAAAGCTTGACACAATTTACGCAAGAAAACATATTTTTTCTGATACTTTTTTGTCTGTCACTTGCTTGTTTCCATGGAGATGCCATTGCTCTGCTCGAAATGTTCCACAGTGTGACTTTAAACAGCTCTACTTTACATTTATTCAATTACAAATGTTTTTAAAGCTCAAAAATACTTAGAAATACAGCATTCTGACTGTGAGCGGCGTCGCCTCTCCGCAGATCTGACCTGTAACCTTGGCCTGGTTTGGTCTCCATAGAGATAGAAAGGTTTAATGCCATACTGTGGAACATTCAAGACAAAGCAATAACAACTCCATGGAGAAAAGCGTTTCACGGACCGTCAGAAAATGATTTCAGCAAAATAAACATGTTTTTATACTTGTATTTGTCAGATAATCATTTCTGTTTATATTAGAGGAGTTTTTTTTGTCAAGATTTCCAACCGGGACGTAAAATTTAAAACTAAAATATGTCCAGATTGGGAAAATGTGAGTGAGTGTTCGTGCGAAAATCTTAAAAAGTACGTTAGTAAAATGAGAAGTCAAACCAGACATACTCACTTAAAAAAACACAAAAAACAGAACTAGTTTTTAAATACTTTGTCGTGGTTAAACATTACAACACTGACATTTCAAAGCTGATTGCAGTAGTAAACAATAGACTGTTCTTGAAACTAATCTTGATCCCCAAATGTTAGAATGAAATATTTAGACAATAATGTAAATTTCAAGATGAAACTGAACAGGGAAGGTCGAATTTAATCCAGTTATGTAGTTTTTTTTTCAGTATCGATACTTGCTTTAAGGAATATCTAGTTTTAGTTTCAAATACACGTCACTTAAACATATTTTATAGTTATAGATAGGGATGGGCATTCGATAAAATTTTCTTAATCGATCATCGGGAGAATTAACGATTGATTATCGATTAATTGTTAATGTTTTTATGTTAAAATTTATCATCATTATTATTACTATCTGCACTACTAATCTGCATAAATAAATTAATCTTTACGACATATAAACCGTAACGACTCTAGAGCCACATCAGCCCGTTTGACATTATAATGTGTTTAATTCAGCTTTGCGCAACTCTCACAGAAACGAAACTTAAAACCGCATGGTTAATTTGCATAAACTAAGCGAAGGGAAAAAAAACATCTCTTGTGCGCTGATGCGGCATGACTCAGGTGAATACAGGTTAGTGTGACCATATTTGCGTTTGTCAAAACCAGGACACCGTACGGGAGGAGGGAGGTGGGGACTCGTCATCGACATTGCGCGACTCTCACCTGGCAAAACTTTTTCCCACTGGACACAGAAACATATGTGCTGCTTTGTTCACTGTGCACATGGCCTCACACTTGTCCCGAACGCAACCGAAGGCATGGAATTTCTTGTACAAATCATCGTTAAATACACATTTGTGCTTCGGCATGTTGCAGACTGACCGACTGTTTGTGTCTCGCTTCTTCTGAATTACAGAGAGCTACATGTAGAGACCCCTGTTTGGTGACGCTACGCACAGCAACCTACATTCGGTTTGTCGATTAAAATGAACGTAATCAATGAAATTCTTAATGATCAATTATCGATTACTCGACTAATCGTGCCCATCCCTAGTTATAGATACTGTATATCGCTATGGAAAGTAACGCTGCGATTCTGTATTCGTTTATTTCATTCGTTCATTTCATAATTTGGTGGGACAATAGAGCGAGAAAGATGCTTTATTGATCTTGAGGGAAATTTGGTGGGAAAACTATATCAAAAGTTTGGGCTCGTCTTCTCTTTCAATGTTTTTTTCTATACGTTTGTTACTTTCTACTCACTTTTTTCTTCACTAAATAATTCCATATATCTCGCTTCATATATTTGATGCTTTTGTTTGTATCTAAAATGTAAAGTAGTAAAAAAAAAAAAGTCCTTAGTCCTGATCAGTGTTGGATGAAGTATTCAGTTTAGTAAAAGCACCTCAGATTACTCAAGTAAAAGTAGAAGTATCACATGAAAAATCTACTTAAGTAAAACTATTGAAGTACCTGTTTAAAAATGCACTTTAAGAGTAAAAAGTTCAAATATGCTGCAGAGATTTTTACAACGATTAAAGCATCAAATGTAGTGATTTTGGTAAAGAATTAAGATGATTATAAGTGACTGAACTGATTTCTTTTTGTGTTTTTTTCCATTTTTGTGTTTTTGTGTATTTGGTTTGCTCAAAGTTGGGACAGAAACTCAACAACTCATATTTTTACTACTTTCTACTTACTTTTTTCTTTACTAAATAATTCCATGTATCGAGTTTCATATATTTGATGCTTTTGTTTGTATCTAAAATGTAAAAAGTAGTAAGAAAAAAGAAAAAAGCACTGAATGAGAGGGTGTGTCCAAACTTTTGAACAGCGTCACTCAAAACTTTGTACACTCTCTTACTCATTCAAGTTTTTTTTCTTTTTTCTTCCTACTTTCTACATTTTTGATGAAGTTGTGTTTTGTTTCATTCACACATGTTTGAGTAACTCTATGATTAGTCTGTATAGATCTCCAAAGCTTAAAATACTCCACCTTTATTTATTTATTCATTCATTGCTCATTTTATTATTTTGTTGGCATCAATTAAAGAGAACAACAACAACAACTAAACAAATCTGACAGTTAACATAAATCCATATTTCTGTCATTATTTGCCTTGTCTTTGCTGCTTAAACAAAAGGAACAGGAAGAAGACGAATCTTATAAACCCCGCTCCTTCGTTTTCAAGTTAACTCACGTTGACTTTTTACCTTTTGTTTAGTAGAAATCTGCAATTCCACAAATGAAATCATCCAAATGATTCTAGTGAAGGTGTGTGGAGTTTAAAAACACAGTGGAGCACTTTACATCACAAGGTGGAACAGCGTTTTTTCCGTTTGAGAGAAGAACTCAGTCAAAATCTGCAGGGTTTGTGTGTTAAAAATGTGTGAATGAAACAAAACACAACTCCAGGTCTGTTTATGATGAGGAAACAACATTATAACATCGTTTTTTGTTTTGTTTTGTTTTTATTTATTGGGTCATTTTGCAGCGCTACAAAACAAAAACCAAACAGACCACAACTACATGGATCATGACAGAAAGAGTCCAAGCATGAACAACGAGTTTGCATTTACAACTGTATATATAAGAGACAAAATATAAATGAGAACAAACTAAATTTAATGCATAATTTATTCATTCCAGAGCGCTTTCTTTCAAAACATAACGCTTTATACTCATCACTCAGGTTCTTCCATAAACTATAACCCCCCTAACAGAAACACAGTCACTTTTTTCATTAATTAATTTTTTTTTTCTTTTAAAGATGCCAGCTTAGATTTTTTTTTTTCATTTATGGTTGTACAAACTAATAGTACGAGCTCAAACAAAGGCACAAAAGTTTATCGTTTATGATCGTTGAAAGAATCTATGGATTTTTTTGTTTTCGTTTATGGTCGTAATAACCAATAACAATGTTTACGAAAGCACAAAAGTTTATTGTTTATGATCGTAGAAAGAATCTAAGGATTTTTTTTGTTTTCGTTTATGGTTGTACGAACTAATAATAATGTTAACGAAGGCACAAAAGTTTATAATTTATGATCGTAGAAAGAATAAGGATTTTTTTGTTTTCGTTTATGGTCGTACAAACTAATAATAATGTTAACGAAAGCACAAAAGTTTATAATTTATGATCGTAGAAAGAATAAGGATTTTTTTGTTTTCGTTTATGGTCGCAATAACCAATAACAATGTTTACGAAAGCACAAAAGTCTATCATTTATGATCCTAGAAAAAAATGTAAGGATATTTTTGTTTTCGTTTATGGTCGTAATAACCAATAACAATGTTTACAAAAGCACTAAAGTTTATCGTTTATGATCGTAGAAAGAATCTAAGGATATTTTTGTTTTCATTTATGGTTTTACAAACTAATAATATTGTTAACGAAAGCACAAAAGTTTATAATTTATGATCGTAGAAAGAATAAGGATTTTTTTGTTTTCATTTATGGTCGTAATAACCAATAACAATGTTTACGAAAGCACAAAAGTTTATCATTTATGATCGTAGAAAGAATCTAAGGATATTTTAGTTTTCGTTTATGATTGTAGAAACTAATAATAATGTTCATGAAGCCTCAAAAATTTATCGTTTATGATCGTAGAAAGAATCTAAGGATATTTTTGTTTTCGTTTATGGTTTTACAAACTAATAATAATGATAACGAAAGCACAAAAGTTTATCGTTTATGATCATAGAAAAAATGTAAGGATTTTTTTGTTTTTGTTTATAATTGTACAAACTAATAAAAAAGTGTTACTGAAGGCACAAAAGTTTCTGGTTTATGATCTTGCAAAATAAACCACAATGAGAATGAAAGAATGTAAGGATTTTTTTTTGTTTTCGTTTATGGTTTTACAAAGTAATAATAGTGTTAACAAAGGCATAACATCGATTTTTAACCTGGTAATCTTGACATCCTTGTTCGATTATTTTTAATTTTATCACCGTTTCTCCGGCCCACGTCCCTTTTCTTTTATGGTCCTATTTTTAACTCTGCTCTCCCAATAGTACGTGTGTCACATGGCAGTCACAAAGCATCCAGTATTTATAAGCTCACTGTTTCTGCAAAGGGAGCCTCGCACAACATGACCTTTGTCTCACAATTCACCATTACTTTGTGTTTAAAGGGTTCATATGACACTGTTTTCTGATCTGTGTTAACAATGCCGTTTCCTCATCAAAAACAAAGCCCGAGTTGTGTTTTGTTTCATTCTCACATGTTTAACACACAAACCCTGCATGCTTAGGCCAAGTTCTCAAACAAAAAAAACAAAACTCTGCTCCACTTTGTGATGTCACGTGGTAGGAAGCGCTGCACCGTGCTTTTAAACTCCATACAACTTGATTTCAGACTTGGAATTGCAAATCTCTACTGAACTAAAGGTAAAAGGAGCTGTTAACTTGAAAACTACCACTTCATGACATCACAAATTGACATTACAGATGACTCAAACGTGTGTGAATGAAACAAAACACAACTCCGGGTTTGTTTTTGATGAAATAACAACATTATAACATGGTTTAAAGCTCACAAGAGTCCGTTTTGTGTCCTTTAGACTCTGTTCCATATCATCCTTGAAATCTAAATAAAATAAAACTGCTACTAATAAAACTGGATCGACTAAAACGCAGTAATTTGAAGGAATCCTGCTTGTGATTGTGATACGTTTAGACCAAAATAAATAAAAAAATCACTCTATCTTAACTACGTACTTAAAGATGTAGACAGTCTGTTGTGTTCGAGTTACTGTAAGATATTTTATTTTTTAGTTGTAGTAAGTTGGAGTTGGAGTTTAGTCCTGGTCAGCGGTGGATGAAGTACTCAGTTTAGTAAAAGTATCTAAAAGTAAAGATTACTCAAGTAAAATATAAAAATATCACATGATTCAAGTAAAACTATTCAAATGCCTGTTTAAAAATGCACTTTAAGAGTAAAAAGTAAAAGTATTTTGCAGAGATTTTTAGAACGATTAATGATTTTGGTAAATAATTAAGCTTATATAAGTGATTGAATTTATTTATTTTTGTTTTTTTTGGTGTTTTGTGTCTTTAGTTGCTCAAAGTTGGGACTGAAACTCAAATTAAATGTGCTAAAAATAAGTCTAAGTACTTTTTACTTTTCACTCCAGATCTAAAATATAGTGAAGTAGAAAGTACAGATACCTACTATTGTACAGAAGTATTCTACATTTTCTTTTCTATTTTGTTAACCTTTCACCGCTGGTCCTGGTGAACCCTGGGATAAACCCTGCTTTAGTCTTGGTTTAGCCTCGGTTTAGTCCTGGTTTAGTCCTGGTTTAGTCATAGATCTTTTCTGTTTAATCAGGTTTTGTTCAGTTCTGCTTTAATCCATTTGAAAGATTTAGTCCTGTTATACTTCTGCTTTAGTTTTGTTTTAGATGTGTTAGTTCAGTCCGGTTTGGCCTGGTTTCAGTCCTGATTTAGTTCTGGTTTAGTTCAGGTTCAGTCCAGGTTCAGTCCCACTACAGTCCAGTTTCAGTCCCCGTTCAGTCTTGATTCAGTCCTGGTTCAGTCCTTTCTTAGCCCTGTTTCATTCCTCTTTTAATCCAGTTGCAGTCCTGGTTCAATCCTATTTCAGTCCTGGTTCAGTGCTACTTCATTCCTGGTTCAGTCCCAGTACAGTCTTGAGTCAGTCCTGTTTCAGTCCTCTTTGAGTTCAGTTTCAGTTCTGATTCAGTCCTTTCATTGCCCTGTTTCAGTCCTCTTTTAGTCCACTTTCAGTCCTAGATCAGGCCCAGTACAGTCTTGATTCAGTCCTGGTCCTGCCCTGGTTTAGTGATGGTTCAGTCCTTTCTTAGCCCTCTGTTAGTCCTAGTTCAGTCTCAGTACAGTCTTGGTTCAGTCCTTTCTTAGCCCTGTTTCAGTCCTCTTTTAGTCCAGTTTCAGTCCAGTTTCAGTCCTAGATCAGGCCCAGTACAGTCTTGATTCAGTCCTGGTCCTGCCCTGGTTTAGTGATGGTTTCAGTCCTTTCTTAGCCCTCTGTTAGTCCAGTTCAGTCTCAGTACAATCTTGTTCAGTCCTTTCTTAGCCCTGTTTCAGTCCTCTTTTAGTCCAGTTCAGTCCAGTTCAGTCCTAGATCAGGCCCAGTACAGTCTTGAGTCAGTCCTGTTTCAGTCCTCTTTGAGTTCAGTTTCAGTTCTGATTCAGTCCTTTCATTGCCCTGTTTCAGTCCTCTTTTAGTCCACTTTCAGTCCTAGATCAGGCCCAGTACAGTCTTGATTCAGTCCTGGTCCTGCCCTGGTTTAGTGATGGTTCAGTCCTTTCTTAGCCCTCTGTTAGTCCTAGTTCAGTCTCAGTACAGTCTTGGTTCAGTCCTTTCTTAGCCCTGTTTCAGTCCTCTTTTAGTCCAGTTTCAGTCCAGTTTCAGTCCTAGATCAGGCCCAGTACAGTCTTGATTCAGTCCTGGTTCAGTCCTGCTTCAGTCCTGGTCCAGCCCTGGTTTAGTCCTGGCTTAGCCCTCTGTTAGTCCTAGTTCAGTCCCAGTACAGTCTTGGTTCAGTCTTGGTTCAGTCTTGGTTCAGTCCTGGTTCAGTCCTGGTTCAATCCTTTCTTAGCCCTGTTTCAGTCCTCTGTTAGTCCAGTTTCAGTCCAGTTTCAGCCCTGGTTCAGTCCTGGTTCAGTCCTTTCTTAGCCCTGTTTCAGTCCTCTTTCAGTCCAGTTTCAGTCCTGTTCGGGTTCGTCCCTGTCTCTGTGCTCCGGCTGCTGTGGCTCTGCTCTCTCAGAATCTCCTCCACTCTCTGGGCCTTATGTAATCACAGTCAGAGACGGACAGAAATAGCCCAGACTGAGCCGCTGTGTCCTCTGGTGGACACGAGCGGTACTGCACAGGCCTCAGCAGCAGCAGCAGACATGGCGTTTCCCTGAACACAGACCAGGCACAACTGAGAGACTAAAACCACCACAATACAGTTTAATAATATTTTTCTATCTCCTTATCTACTTTGATCTATCTACATTTCACATTTGATAATATTTTTCACCATTTAATGATATTTTTCTATTTCCTTTTTTCACTTTTATCTATATCTACTTTTCACCATTTAATAATATTTTTCTATCTCCTTTTTTCACTTTTTCACTTTTAACTATATCTATTTTTCACATTTAATAAAATTTTTCTATCTCTTTTTTTTTTTTTTTTTTTTTACATTTTTTCCATTTTTATCTGTCTACTTTTCACATTTAATAATATTTTTCACCGTTTAATAATATTTTTTATCTACTTGTCTACTTTTATCTATCTGTTTTTTACATCTGATAATATTTTTCACCATTTAATAATATTTTTCTATCTCCTTATCTACTTTTATCTTTCTACTTTTCACATTTTTTCACTTTTATCTATCTATTTTTTACATTTGTATCCACTTATAGCCTATTCTATACTAGAAAATAGACTCAAGACTCAATACTGATTCTGATACCACAATGATAAGAAAAAAAAACTTAATTTAGAATTTCATTTTGAACATTACATAATTTTACTTTGTGGTTTTAGTATCAATTTGTATCTGATCTTCAATACTTTTCACATCCCTAATGGCGGCAGTTCATTTTTTTTATTTCATGATTAGATTAGAGTTGTCAAAATAGTAATTATAGCATTGAAAGAAAATACACAGTCCAATATACATTTTCTCTTTCTTATCATGATTAATTTTTGGCCATATTGTTTTTCCATTATGGCCGGTTTCACTTCGTGGAAACCGTCTGACCTCACAGGATTAGGTTTCGTTCGCTCGACCATAGGCGGATACTTTTTTAATGTAACGAATCGCTGCTGTTTGGTCGTGACGAATGTAATGCGCCAAATCCCGTAGGAAGAAGGGCAATAACGCCTTTCCCCTTGATAAAATTCACCAAACATGGCTTCACAGCTCTTCGCTGATTGGCCGGTGCGCGGTCTACAACTTCTGGGGTTCTTGCAAATCGTCTAGTGTATTCCGATTCCTGACCTAATCGCTGGAGAAATTGGATACTGGAAACCTGCTTTGTGCTTTGGTCTTGTTTATAAAAATGGCTCTAATAAAGTGGATCTTATTGGGTATATTGGTATATGTATGTATATTTAGTAGGGATGTAATGATATTCAAATTTCTCAATACAGTATTTTCACGATATACATCCCATGGTACGATATTTATTGCGATATTTTACAGAAACTAACAAAACTTTTTCCTTTTAAAATGCCTTGACAAGACTTTTGTTCCGTCATAAACCAAAGAATTAAAATTAAAAAAAAAAAAATCTTAAAAATTATGATTCTGATTATTATTTTTATTTCTTTTCATGTAGTCTGCATTGTAATGGAGCAAAGGACCATGGTCTATGTAGTTCACTCAGTTTTTTTTTTAGCTATTACTGCACCAAAACAATGAATTTAAGCAAAGAGACTTGTAATTCAATATATTGTGATGGTCCATGATATTATTGTGAGACTTTTGACGATACGATAACACGATATTTCGGTTATTGTTTTGACCTGATGGACTTATGTTACCAGATCTCCAGTGGTCTAAAGTTATGAGTTGGTGGTTTTCAGATTCTGTGATGTGAGAGCCAGATTTCCCTTGTGTTTACATTGTAATTTATCATGAAATATCCAAAAGTAAATGCATAAGTGATTAATTAGAAGCTGTTTATTAAGGAGAAGACCTAAGAACTCATCAAATTCAAACAAAATTCTGTAAAATGTTGCCATGTCATATGAAACCCAGCATTGAATTAGTAGCATTTAGCTCATACCTTTTAAATATTTTGTTTATTTTTTTTGTCAGAAATGTTTTTATTGAGATTTTTACACACATTTTTGAAAACATAAAATGACATAAAACAAAAAAACACCCACACACAGTTCACTCAGTTGAAATTATGGTTTCTACATGATGTTAAAATTCTTCCTTTTCCTTTCTTCCTTCTTCCTTTACCATTCTACCTTTTTATGTAGCTCAACTTACCTTTTTTGCTGCTTATGTTTTGTCGATTTTTCTCGTAACTTTGGGATTTTAGATCTTAAAAACCTAAACATCTTCTGTGTCTGTGTGTTACAGTTTTCTGGACAGAATCGACTCAGTAAGACAGAGTGACTACACACCCACGGACCAGGTAAGTGCTTCTTCTACTGTTATGTTTTTATTTTTAAAGGTGCACTGTGTAACTTTTCTGGTTCAGGGTCTGTTACTTCCTCATCTTCATGGAGATGTTGTTGCTTGCTTTGTCCAAGATGCTCCACAGTATCGCATTAAACGTCTCTATCTCCATGGAGACAAAAAAGTGACACCACCATGCCAAGTTAGTAGCAGTAGTAGTATTTTTAATTTTTTTTTATTCGGTCATGATCCATGGGGTTGACCGAATAAAAAAATAAAAAATACTACTACTGCTACTGTTTAGGCTGAAGTAAAAAGTACTTATAACGCCAAACCCTTTGAAATAACGACAGAAATCCAAGAAAGAAAGCGACGTATGAAGAGCAAGTTTGCATTTACAATTTCACTTACAACTTACTGTATATACTGTATAAGAGACAAAATATAAATTAAAACAAACAACAAATTTAACACATAATTCATTCATTCCAAAGCTCTATATCTTTAAAAACATAACGCTTTATTCTTTTCTTTTAAAGGCTTCTACAGTGTTTGACTTTTTTGAAATCATCACTCAGATTGTTCCATACACTAACCCCTCGAACAGAAATACAATCACTTATTTTTATTTTTAACGATGCCAGTTTTGTTTTCGTTTATTTATACAAACCTCAAAATTCACCGCCTACGATCAAAACATTGCCTTTTGTTTTGGTGCGATCGTGGACGAGGAATTTTGTGCCTTCTTTAGACGCCAGATCTGTGGAGAGTCGACCCTGCTCGTGTTTTTTTAAGCTCTAAAAACACCAATAATTGAATAAATGTGAGATAGATAAGTTTAATGCTACTGTGGAACATTTCAGGCAAAGCAATAACATCTTCATGGGAAAAAAATCTGCCAGAAAAATTACACAATGCACCTTTAATATATAAATCTGTGTTTCTGTCAATCATCATATCATCTTACGACCTCTTTGTATATAACTGTGATTTATATTATGATATTTGTGTACATACATCGTCTTATTGATACCAGTCTCTTTATTTATTGCTACTTATTTAGACTTTTTTTTATATATTTTTTACTCTTTGTTATTGTAATATCAGGTAATTCTGTATGTGAGCTACTATGTGCAAGTAATTTCCCTTGTGGATCAATAAAGTCTAAGTCTAAATCTAAACGTTGAACTAAAATCGGTGTCTTTTCTGTTCTAGGACCTTCTACGCTGCCGAGTGTTAACTTCAGGGATTTTCGAGACGCGGTTCCAAGTAGATAAAGTCAACTTTCAGTAAGTTTCAATCAGAATATGTTTTACCAAATAATTCAGTAATCATGAGTAATTAACTAGTAAAATAATTTTTGACTATAATCGTTTAAGTCAAGAGAGAACTGAAAGAAATTGAGAAAAGCTGAGATTCAAAATTGCCCAAGAAATATTATTAGAATAGTTGTGAGAAAATATAATATAAAATATAATATATTTTTGGTTGGTTTTTGGTCAATCTCTGCCCCTGCTGTAATCAGAGCAGTCTTGAGTGATGTCACCAAGTACTTAAAACTGCAGAGGCCACTGGAGGCAGAACACACTTTTATGCATTGCACTAAAATTACCCCCCAAAAAGCTCTAGGAACTGAAGAAAATGCTAAAACACCATTTAGCTATACAGTGGCTTATCTCCATGTATGAAATGTAATGTATGAAATTGTAAAAAGATTGTAAAAACGACTTGAGGAAAGACTGGTGCGCTATGTCAGACTAATATTGTATAATTCATTGTGTCATTTGCCAAGCCTGTAGAACACAAGTTTTATAAAATATGTTTTGTATAAATTGTAAAAGCAGCTTTTAGGGTCAAAATAAGACCACTGTGTGCTGTCTGCATCTGATTATAAAGCATTTTTATTGTCCGCAAACCAGAACCTAAGGCTTGTGCTCTTTTAGAAAGCCAGTTTTTGTTAGTATTAAACGGCAAAACTCTTCACTGGCCTCTGAAAGTATGAAAAGTTCTTGTGAAAAAGTAGGAAATTGAGTAATACATACATAGAAACTTAAAGTTATATTTTTTTCAGCCCTGATTATAACGCATTTTTACTGTCCGTGAACCTGGAACCAAGGCTGATGTTCTATTAGAATTCTAGTTATTCTTAGCAGGGTAGTAAACGGGGGCAAATAGGTCTGTTTTCCGAGGCCCCAGGGTTTTAGGGGCCCAGAATTGTACCCTTTTCCTTTTAATTTATATTAGAGGGGGGCCTGCTCCCAAATTTCTGTCAACGTGCCTGATTATTTGTGTTAAAAGTCAAAACTCTGCCTCTTAAAGTTGTGAAAAGCTTTTATAAACTCTTCAAGCTGAAAAATTTGGAAAGTGAGGAATAAATTTTATCCATCCACATTAAATAAAAGTGATATTTTGCCCTATGAATGAATAAATAAATAAAACAAACTTCGATATAATTTAAATAAAACAAATAACCGTGACATTTTGACCCTCCATCCCTCCCCTCACGCTCTCTGTCTCTGCTCTGGTCCTATTCGGAGGTATCGACTGGAGCTTCCTGTTACAGAAGCAGCCGATAATGGCAGCTGGTTTTATAAGCGTTTGACCCAGATTCTGTAGAGCAGACACAGCGCGCTCACTCCATCTGAAACAAACCTTTGTATTAAACGGTATCTGTGATTTAAACTAGTGTCAGGCACAGCTCCCTCCCCTTTGGGCTCGGAGTCGGACCACCGCAGCGTGACCAGGGTCAAAGAGGGAACTGGAGAAATGTGCTTAGAAAGAAGAGCGAAATTGTTCATGAAATATTATCGGAATAGTCGTTGAGAAAATACGCTAACTTCATACGATTATCGGAGTGGAAAAAAGAAGCGAAAAAGTTTGGTTTCACTCAAGTTAACGTGGAACTAAACACTGTGCGTATGGTGTTTGAGAAGCATTATCGAATGTTCCAATAAATGTGCAGCTTTCTGGTCAAAATCGCCTAATTCTCAGTCTGTTCTGCCTCTAGTGGGCTCTGTGATTTCAAGTAGTTGGTGACATCACGTAGGACTGCCCTGGTGTGTTTCTGATTGCAAACACCAGGCTGCAGAGGCAGAATTTGAAGTGTTAATCCCTGTTAGACCAATCACACTGCTCCACGCCTGTATTATGCCATTTTCTGATCTGATAAATCACTTCTACGACTCATTATAAATACAAATACTACTACTTAACTACACTTAAAGGTCCTATATTACACAAACTTGCCTCTTATGACCTTTAAGTCATGTTAGAATGTTGTTTACTCATCGCAAACAAACCCAGAATTGTGTTTTGTTTCATTTACACACATATTTAGGCTGAGTTCTTTTCTCAAACAGAAAATACTCCACCTTGTGATGTCATATGGTAATACAGGAAGTGCTCTAATGTGCTTTTTAACACCATTTACCTTCACTAGAATCATTTGAATGATTTCTGTCCTGGAATTGTCAATCTCCATTCAACTAAAGGTAAAGGGCAACTGTTAACATGAAAACATTTTGAGCTTTGGCGATACAGAAACTATTAATAAAGGATCACACAATGAAACAAAACACAACTCCAGGTTTGTTTTCGATGAGGTAACAACATGTAAACATGGCATGAATGAATATGTAAAAGTCTTTGGCACACTTTGACCACACGAGGCGCTATTCTGACCAGAATTGTGTTGTGTCCGCAGCATGTTCGACGTTGGAGGCCAGAGAGACGAGAGGAGAAAATGGATCCAATGCTTTAACGGTAAAATGTTTCATATATGTTTTTATTTAATGTAAAGTGCAGAGACAGACTTGATGATGATTTTCAGTTTTTAATCAATCGTAACACATAGAGAGAGATAGTATTAGCCAGAGGTGTCAAAATATTACAACACTGAAATTCAGTACTCTCAAAAACTATTACTATTAGTATTATAAAGTGTCTGTAAATAAATCATAGACTGCAAGAGAGTTACAGTTTCAGGCAGCTCCTTATTAGGAATAGATTTGCAGACAACATTGTGAAATAAAAACACCAGAATCATGTAGAGTGGGTTAACACAAACATTATAAGCCCAAAATGATGAGCCTGACAGCAGCAGTTTTTTCCATCCAAAGTGAATTGGAGCCAAAGTCAATGGAGCCGTAAGCTGCCTGTTGTGGAAAAAATGATATATCTCTTGAAGATAAATAATGAATCCATTTGCGAAGCCCGATGAGTTTTTGGAATATAGACCAAGGTTTATTCTTGTTACAGCAGATATGGACAGGGCCTAGACCTGTTCTGGCCAAAGCCCAACAGCCTCTCACCCCCAGCAGTATCTCACATGTCTCCCATGTCTGCCCCCATCTCTCATGTCTCTCCCCATGTCCCTCCCACAGCATTTGAGCTCTCAGTATTTATACAGAAATACAAGTTACATACATATCAATGCAGAGTGACTTTGGTTTCAGAGGCTGGTGCTAAATTAACATACAGTGATAACAAAAGGCTTCCTGAAGGAGGAGACAGTTGTGCCTGATGAACCTTTACACATGTTCATGACTGGTCTGGGTTTCAGGTAGAAATCACATTAATTTACACAAGACAGACTGAGAGAAATCTTTCCACAATCTAAATTTCTATCACACTGCCCATGCTCACTTCCTGTTTGGGATGTGACGTTTAGCGGCTTAGAAATGTCCATTTATATAAACAGTCTTTTACTGTATATAATTTCATGTGGCAATGAGAAAGTAAAATATTCTCTAGAAGTCAGAGGTGGGACCAAGTCGTTGTTTTTTTGCGAGTCTCAAGTAAACCTCCAGTCTTTCACCTCAAGTCCCAGTTCCAATTTCAGTCTCGAGTCACTGGCCCATAAATCCAAGTCAAGTACAAGTCGTCTGCTTTGAGCTTCAAGTCATTTCAAGTCTTTAAACCAAAATATAACTTAGATTTTTGCAGTTTATTCTTTTAATATTGAACTGTGCTTAAAAAGTCCCATTGTATATTTATATATGTGTATTTATTTAAGAGTTATACATTTTTTTCTTCTTTTTAAATGTCTTTGGGGGCAGGAGTGCTACTTGGATATACAAAAATTGTGCAGAATTGTCCTTTTGGTGCTCTTCAGTGTAGGGGCCAGACTCAAATACAAAGTAGGAAAAAACTGAGGCACTCAAAAAGTACAACATTTTTCAAAATTTGTCTCAGTTTTTTCCTTCTTTGTATTTACGACATGCGTCATTTTGTCATGTATTCTGCACTGAAATGGAAGGATCATGTTCTATGTAGTTCCCTCTGTTTTACTGTGTTGTACTTTATATTACTGTAGTACATTTGAGGATACCACATCACAATACTTCAGTTCTATCCAAAGTAACAAACAGAGAAGTGTGAGGGACATGTTCCACTTTGTTCCTGTAAAATTAATCACCGCATTTATCAACCGTAAAGAGAAAAGTATTTTATAAAAACATATTTTTTAGGAGAAGCTTCGAGTCTTCTCAAGTCACAGGGCCAAGTCCAAATCTTAAGTCACTGACCTTCAAGTCCAAGTCGAGTCCCAAGTCTTAGTCTATTTTATCAAGTCAAATCTCACACCCTAATAGTGACTCACAACTGGCAACTCTGCTAAAAGTTGGTTCAAAGTGCTGGACAGTGAGGGACAGTAAGTACGTAAGCAACTCAATAAAACAATGAAACAAGAATATGTCGTGTTTTGAGCGGCTCCTCCTCTTCCTAAGACATTTCTTCTATGAGAGACCAAACAAATTCTCTTAACTAACATATCGAAGAATCATTGTAAGATTTTGTTTGAATTAATTACTGCAAACTTGAGTATGAATTCAAAGCTTATGAGTTCCATCCTCTAATAAAAACCTATAATTTATATGTATAAAAGTAGAATTATTGTGGCTGCAAAGTTTTAATTTATTTTGTTTTTTTACTGCTTGGATATTGCTTTTTTAAATTACTGCTGGCTAAATTCGGATCAACTCTAGGTTAGATTAGGACTTGAACAGGACCAAACCAGGACAAGTAACACTCTCAAGTCCTGTGTTTCGTCTCTATTTTAAACTGCAAGCGTGAACTCAACCTAACTTAGCCTTTTAGAACAATCCAAATCTATATGTTATGAAACCGTCACACTGAATGCTCTTTGCTGATGTAATTCCCCGTGTGTCCTGTAGATGTCACTGCGATCATCTTCGTGGTGGCCAGCAGCAGCTACAACATGGTAATAAGGGAAGACAACAACACCAACAGACTACGGGAAGCACTCGACCTCTTCCGCAGCATTTGGAACAACAGGTTTGTCACAGTCTGCTAGTCTATGTAAAATTCACACACTTATTTAATACGAAAATGTAATTATTAAAGGGCATGTATTATTATTATTTTCTGATCTGTGTTAGAATGTTGTTTCCTGAAGTTGTGTTTTGTTTCATTCACAAATCCTGCATATTTAGGCTGAGTTTTTCTCTCTACATCACATTACAAGCTGGAACAGAGCATTTTGAGTTTTAGAGACAGACTAATAATAAAAGATTACTCAAACATAACACAAAACACAACTCCAGGTATGTTTTTGATGTGGTAACAACATTATAACATGGATTAAAGCTCACAAGAATAAATACAACCTCTAAATACAATAGTTAAAGCAGTCATTCTCAGACATTTTTAAACAAAGTACTACATCAGTAAAATGTGTTTGAGTTTTTACGTGATTTTAGGGATCATTACACTGGACTTACATTAATTTCCTGTAGACTGTTTATGTCTTTACTTGCCTAAACTAAACCCTAAATCCAAATCTGAACTTTAAATCATGTTGATCTAATAATAGAGGATTTATGGCAGGTCCCCATTGATTTTGGTTCCTACAATGTGAGAGATACTCCCCATCATGTCTGAACTGGGACTAAACCAGGACTAGAACAGGACCAAACCAAGTCTACATGGGGACACCTGGCTGCAGGGGTGGAGGTTGACGTGGATACCAATGAAGTGGATTAGGCCAATCACATTGCTCCTTATATGTCCAGACCTGCCCCTCCTCCTTCCTCACTCTTTGCAAAAATATCAAAATATTGATATATCATATTGTTTAATATGATGATACAGTATCGATATCATGGGCTGCTGTATCGATATATGGCCAAGAGAATTTTTTGGTATATTTTACTCAATTATTTTGTTACAGTGCTACAGTTTTGTTGCTTGTTTAGAGGAAGAAAACTCGTTTTTGCGACACATTTCACGTATTCACTGTTTGATGATTAAAATGTTTGTGTTTCATATTAAATTTGCACAAGAAGTGATTTAACAAAGACGTTTAGTATCACAGACTTGATTTAGCCTATTGTTTTTATTGAACCGTATCGAATCGATTTGTATATTTGAAATATACCGTACTGAATCGAAAGTGCATTGAATCGAGATATGTATCGTATCGTGGCCTACGTATTAAGACATGCATCATACTGTGGCCTATGTATCAAGATATGCATCGTATCGTGGCCTATGTATCGAGATATGTATCGAATCGTGACCTATGTATCGAGATATGTATCGAATCGTGACCTATGTATTAAGATATGCATGATACTGTGGCCTGTGTATCAAGATATGTATCGAATCGTGAGCTATGTATCGAGATATGTATCGAATCGTGGCCTATGTATCGAGATATGTATCGAATCGTGGCCTATGTATCGAGATATGTATCGAATCGTGGCCTATGTATCGAGATATGTATCGAATCGTGACCTATGTATCGAGATATGTATCGAATCGTGGCCTATGTATCGAGATATGTATCGAATCGTGGCCTATGTATCGAGATATGTATCAAGATATGTATCGAATCGTGGCCTGTGTATTGAGATATGTATCAAGATATGTATCGAATCGTGGCCTGTGTATCTGAGATATGTATCAAGATATGTATCGAATCGTGGCCTATGTATCGAGATATGTATCGAATCGTGGCCTATGTATCAAGATATGTATCGAATCGTGGCCTATGTATCGAGATATGTATCGAATCGTGGCCTATGTATCGAGATATGTATCGAATCGTGGCCTATGTATCAAGATATGTATCGAATCGTGGCCTATGTATCGAGATATGTATCGAATCGTGGCCTGTGTATTGAGATATGTATCAAGATATGTATCGAATCGTGGCCTGTGTATTGAGATATGTATCAAGATATGTATCGAATCGTGGCCTATGTATCGAGATATGTATCGAATCGTGGCCTGTGTATCGAGATATGTATCGAATCGTGGCCTATGTATCGAGATATGTATCGAATCGTGGCCTATGTATCGAGATATGTATCGAATTGTGGCCTGTGTATTGAGATATGTATCGAATCGTGGCCTATGTATCGAGATATGTATCGAATCGTGGCCTGTGTATTGAGATATGTATCAAGATATGTATCGAATCGTGGCCTATGTATCGAATTGTATCTGTGTATTGAGATATGTATCAAGATATGTATCGAATCGTGGCCTATGTATCGAATATGGCCTGTGTATTGAGATATGTATCAAGATATGTATCGAATCGTGGCCTGTGTATTGAGATATGTATCAAGATATGTATCGAATCGTGGCCTATGTATCGAATCGTGGCCTGTGTATTGAGATATGTATCAAGATATGTATCGAATCGTGGCCTATGTATATTGTGGCCTGTGTATTGAGATATGTATCAAGATATGTATCGAATCGTGGCCTATGTATCGAGATATGTATCAAGATATGTATCGAATCGTGACCTATGTATCGAGATATGTATCAAGATATGTATCGAATCGTGGCCTATGTATCGAGATATGTATCGAATCGTGGCCTGTGTATTGAGATATGTATCAAGATATGTATCGAATCGTGGCCTATGTATCAAGATATGTATCGAATCGTGGCCTGTGTATTGAGATATGTATTGAGATATGTATCGAATCGTGGCCTATGTATCGAGATATGTATCAAGATATGTATCGAATCGTGGCCTGTGTATTGAGATATGTATCAAGATATGTATCGAATCGTGACCTATGTATCGAGATATGTATCGAATCGTGGCCTGTGTATTGAGATATGTATATCGAATCGTGACCTATGTATCAAGATATGTATCGAATCGTGGCCTGTGTATCGAGATATGTATAAGATATGTATCGAATCGTGCCTATGTATCGAGATATGTATCAAGATATGTATCGAATCGTGGCTGTGTATGAGATATGTATCAAGATATGTATCGAATTGTGGCCTATGTATCGAGAAATGTATCGAATCGTGGCCTGTGTATGAGATATGTATCGAATCGTGGCCTATGTATCAAGTATGTATCGAATCTGTGTATTGAGATATGTATATCGATATGGATCGTGGCTATGTATCGAGATATGTATCGAATCGTGGCCTGTGTATTGAGATATGTATCAAGATATGTATCGAATCGTGGCCTATGTATCGAGATATGTATCGAATCGTGGTGTATTGAGATATGTATCAAGATATGTATCGAATCGTGGCCTATGTATCGAGATATGTATCGAATCGTGGCCTATGTATCGAGATATGTAACAGAAAAAAAAAATAAATAATAATTTAAAAAAACATATATACATACATTAAGACCCTCCCCCACCCTAAAACACACAAGTCACTCAATTTGAATTATGATTTCTACAAGTCAAAATGGCAACTAAATGTCTTTAAAGTCCTCAGGTTTTCCTTTAGATATGTAGCTCAGCTTCTCCAGTGCCAAATTACTACACATTAGTTTAATCCACTGATTTATTTTGGGCCTCTCCATTTCCTTCCAGTTGAGAGCAATTACATGTTTGGCCTGCAATAAACAAAAAACAACAAGCTTCTTTTTGTTTAGATTAACACTTTCTTGCTTTTTAAATATTCCTGACCCTAAAAATAAGTTATAATATTGTAATAATAATGTGTATTTTATGATTCTGTATTTATTATTCTGAATTGTGATTAAACTTTGTATTGTTTGTGTTTGTGTGCAGATGGTTACGCACTATATCCGTCATATTATTCCTCAACAAGCAGGACATGTTGGCAGAGAAAGTATTAGCTGGAAAATCCAAAATCGAAGACTACTTTCCTGAATATGCTCGCTACACCATACCAAATGAAGGTAAGTCTTTTCAAATACACATGTCGTAACGTTTAGAGCTTCGGGCTGATTGTCCCTGCGCTCTTTCCGTAGCCACCCCCGAACCCGGCGAGGACCCAAGAGTCACAAGAGCTAAGTTTTTCATCCGGGACGAGTTTCTTGTGAGTATTTTCGAAGTATTTCAAGTGCCTCGAATACAGAGAAGTACTGACATAGACATAGTTTTACATTTTCTTACGGTGAATCCAGTCTGGCATCTCTGTGGTTTCGCTGCAGGGAGGAATGACAAAGACTTACAGTATGTTAAATATGAACTGCGTATAAATGTGTACTGCATCACAGCTGACGCACTTTTGAAATAAGTAACCAACTAGAATGTACGCAATTCTGTAAGTAGGTCCTTCAGTTTAATCCACAGATTTGCGTCTGCACGTATATAAAATATGATTAACACTTCCAAACTTTGACCTCATTTTTCTCTACGTTTACTGCAGCTGGAGACACAATAACAAATTCTGAAGTGTGATATACTGCTGAAGTAAATGTAAACAAATGATAAACGATAATATTGAAACTATTTTATGGCACTGGCACAAAAACCCAAGAGCAGATTTAAACCACAAAAACTGTTCTTAAAGGTACAATATTGTTAAAAAATCATGAGTTGTAATAAATCAGGGGTGTCAAACTCAAATTCACAGAGGCTCAAAATTAAAAACTGGGACTAAGTCGTGGGCCAAACTAAATATTTATTGACAGGGTAGCTCCGGGGTCTTAAAAGTCTTAAAAAGGTCTTAAATTTCATGTTCCCAAATTAAGGCCTTAAAAAGTCTTAAATTATGTTGTCCAAGTCTTATTTTTTTCACAAAAATCTTAAATTTCATTAGCATTTTTTTGTATACTCAACCGAGCTGTAGTGCAGTGTTAAATGGAGGGAAGAAAACAAACAAAAAAAACAGAAAACGTGAAATCATGTAACATGAATGAACGTCTAATTTGGAGTATGTGCAAACAATACTTAGTTTGCCTTGTTAGAATGTTATAAATGATTTTTTGGCCATTTTACAAGCAGTTCATACTACTACAAACAGTGTTGGGGAGTAACAGATTACATGTACTGGAGTTACGTAATCAGAGTACAAATTATGAGTAACTGTTTTCAGTTACAGTTACTGTTTCAGTGAGTGGTAATTGGATTACAGTTACTTTGTTGAAATAAATGGATTACATGGCGGTATTTTCCTGTTTTCACATTATTTTTTATGTTTTTTTATTATTAATTTTTATTTTTTGGTAATTCCACTCATTGCTGGAAACTAAACCAGGTCTAAACCACAACTAAACCAGGTCTAAACTAGACCTAAACCAGGACTAAATCCAGGTCTAAACTAGACCTAAACCAGGACTAAAACCAGGTCTAAACTAGACCTAAACCAGGACTAAACCAGGACTAACCCAGGACTAAACTAGATCTAAACCAGGACTAAACCAGGATTAAACCAGGACTAAAACCAGGTCTAAACTAGACCTAAACCAGGACTAAAACCAGGTCTAAACTAGATCTAAACCAGGACTAAACCAGGACTAAAACCAGGTCTAAGCTAGATCTAAACCAGGACTAAAACCAGGCCTAAACTAGATCTAAACCAGGACTAAACCAGGACTGAACCAGGACTGAACCAGGACTAAAACCAGGTCTAAACCAGGACTAAAACCAGGTCTAAACTAGATCTAAACCAGGACTATACCAGGACTAAAACCAGGTCTAAACTAGACCTAAACTAGATCTAAACCAGGTCTAAACCAGGACTAAACCAGGACTAAAACCAGGTCTAAACTAGATCTAAACCAGGACTAAAACAGGATTTAACAGAATTTAACAGGACTAAACCATGCTGCGTGGACGTGTCTCCTCCTCTTCTATCAATAATATTTTTAATACAGTTACGTATCCTCATCTTTGCTTCTCTACAGCAAATCAAGTAATCCAAAGTATTCAGATTACGTTACTCACTTTAAGTAATTTAATGGATTACGTTACAAACTACATTTTGGGATATGTAATCTGTAACCTTCCCAACACTGACTATAAATGAGTTTTATAATGAAAGTATGTTTTGTTATTTAAAGCAGTGAGTAATGGTCATTAGAATTGGATCTGTGAGAGTCAATTTTAACACTCCACTTTTTGCTGTGTATGTTTATTACTTTATCTAAACGCTTTTTTTTTTTGTGTGTGTCTCGTGTCGCAGCGGATCAGCACTGCGAGTGGGGACGGCCGCCACTACTGCTACCCTCACTTCACCTGCGCCGTGGACACAGAGAACATCCGCCGCGTGTTCAACGACTGCAGAGACATCATACAGAGAATGCACCTGCGCCAGTACGAACTCTTGTGATGGACACGCCCCCTCTCCCCCCCGAGGCCCCGCCCCTCTCAACCCGACCCAACGCCCCGCCCCTCTCGACCCGACGCCCCCGTAAACCCCGCCCCTCTGACCTCTCACCTGCCCCGGGACGATGAAGTACTACTGAAGTGTGTCAAAATCCTCTTCTTAGCTTTTTCTACGTTTTTTCTCAATGATGACGGAATAGTTGGAGTTTTTGAAGACATTCGGGGAACAAGTTTGCCGTGTGCCGCTGGTTAATTTTTTTTTTTTTTCCATAAAACGCCTTGATTTTAAATGTCATTCCACTAAAAGAGCCTCGCGCTACCTCCTTAATTTTGCCCCTTTTGTGTCTTTTTCCTTTTCGTTTTTGTTTTTTTCATAATTTTAGTTTATTTTTCGACTTCCTTTGGACCTAATTTGTTGGGTGTGAAACTTGAAACCAACCGGACCTCATTGTAGAGGCTAGGCGTGCTATGAAGATGATTTTGTGTGAAAATGTCTGGCAACCTCCATAACGTTTCCCAATATATATTTTTGAAGGAGAAAGACAAACGTATGAAGATTTAAATGCACTTTGCTTCAGGTTCCTTAATAATTTCGTTTTTTTGAATTTTTCGTTTTGAATTTTTTTTTTTTTTTTTTTTTGTCCAGAGGAAGCATACACACACAATGTAGCATCACTATATTTATTAACCCTGGTGTTAACTCGAGGGGCGAACGGAGGAGAAATTTGTGGATTTTTTTGACTTTTTTTTTTTTTTTTTTGACAATTTTTTTTTTTTTTTTTTGAAGGATTATTATTATTCTAACGCGGGACTGAGTTTGCACCTTAGCCCCCCTCTCTACAAACTCCAAAAATACCACCCAACCCTTTCCGCTTTCAGACAGGAGGGACCACGAAGAGAAAGATGACGATTTTTGTTTTGTTTTTTTTTTCTTCTTTTTTTTGTTTAACTTGTACACTGTGCAAGGTTGGGTTATCCTGTACAGACTGTAAAATGTAATATTATTTTGTACAACCTGATTGAAAGAAAAACAAATCTACTTGTAGATCTTTGTGCCTTGAATATGGCTGTACTTGTAATATGAGCTCATGTAAGTATGTTTTTTTGACTGCGCTGTACAGCTTTGATGTCAACCTCTCTGCAGCCGACAATGACTGCGGGTGGGGCAATTTCTCTGTAGAAATTAGTTTTTTCTGGTTTATAAAAAAAAAAAAAAAAAACTGAAATCCTGTTTAGTAAAAAATAAAAAAATAGGGAAAACTCCTTAAAAACCTGTATACATTATGCAAAATTAACCACTTACCTGCAGTGAAGACAGCGCCATGCCTTTTTGTTTTCTTCTCTCTCTATTTTGGTTTGAACTCCTCCTTTCGTTTTATTTGACGATATTATTATAATGATTTGAACTTCACAGCTTTAAACAGACATTGGAAATCCATTGTTTTTTGATAGGATTTTTGCAGTATGCGTGAGGTGTATATAGAGACATAGGCATAGACGGTGCGTTTCTATGCCGGAGTGAGAGAGACTTTTCTTAATGTATGTACGTGTAAATTTATAGCTCTATTATAAATATTAATGTACAATTCAACCTGTTTAATTATGTGTGTGCCTATAGAATATGTATACAAGAAAACGTATGCATATGATAGGAAAGCATGTCTAGAGAATGGTGAACATGAGGGCGTGCAATATAACTACTAACCCTTTTCGGTCCTTTTTGGCGCCCTCTACTGGCACAGGCACTAAATGAATGTGTGAGCAGCACCGACTACAGCTCTTCTTCTTCTTCTTCTTGTTTTTCCTTCCTTCCCTCCCTCCCTGCCCTGCCCTGCCCCGTCCTTTCCCTTCCTGTGTACAAACAACATCAGCCTTTCTCTCTTCTCTTTCTCTCTTTCTGTCTCTTTCTCTTTCTCTCTTACGGCACGTCCACCCCCCCTACAGGCAGACAGAGTGAACTGACCAGGCCGATTACAAATGACATTTTTATTTTCTCTAAATAAAGAGGCACATTAGCGGACGTGGCTTCGTTTCCATTTTGGTGTCTATGTTTCTTTCTCTGATTTTTACAAATGTTATGGGATGAGCAGAGGTGGGGAGTAGGGTGCATCATTTGCCCAACTTTATGACAAATTTTTGAAAATCAATCTGTACCTAGTATCAGTTTTTTAAACTTCCATGAGAAATTTCTTGAAATTCTATTGATGTCTACTGGGTCCTTAAATCTGAGCTGAAAAATCAGTTTTTCTTTAATAGCATCAAAACATTTTTTTAATTTAGCTCTATAGTACCAGTGGAAGTTGAATAGAAATATGGACATTGTGGATCATTTGGTTCATTTTTTTGTCTCTATCATCATTAGTTTCTGAGATATGGCAAAAGTGTAATTTCTTTGGGACTTCAAAAATATTATATTATTTTAAAAATACATAATTTTTTAAAAGATATTAGTTATTTTTCTGCCAGAGCTTTATGGACACCTTTAGGATGGAACTTAAGAGGCTCGGTGGACCCAGTAGATTTTATTCAATTGAGGTAATATTCCACAGATTTTCTTTTATTTGGTATTGTCACATTTTTAAATTGGGTACAAGTTGAATTTCTGACATGAACTGAAAATGAAATGATGCACTCTAGTGGGAAGAGTAGATAAAAATCATAATAATAAAAAGTAAGAGAAATGTTATTTGAAAACATTCAAAGTTAAAGTGAAAATGATCCAAGTAAGAGTTTAAAAGTATTTGGGTGAAGTACTACTTAAGTAAGAGTAGATTAAAGATGCACTCTGTAACTTTTCTGGTGGAGGGTCCACCGTCTGCTTGTTTCCATGGAGATATTGTTGCTTAGTCTGGAATATCCCGGTATGGCATTAAACCTTTACTCAATAACAATGAGTTTTTACTGACTTAAAAACGTTTCTATTCTTACTGTGAGGAGTGGGCTCGCCGCTCCACACATCTGACATGTAACTTGGCCCTGCAGCATCACCTGTTGTCTCCATAGAGATAAACAAGTGTAATGCCATACTGTGGAACATTCCAGGCAACATCTTCATGGAGAGAAGCTGGTGACGAATCCTAGAGTAGTCGCAGTAGTAGTAGTGGTAATAGTAGTAATAGTAGTAGTAGCAGCAGCAGCAGTAGTAGTAGTAGTATTAGAAGTAGTAGTCCCTATCCTCTACCAGAAAAGTTACACAGAGCATCTTTAAGGAGTAACTGTGTACTTGTGACATAATATCTAGTTTATAAATAATTAAAATAATATTACTCAAGTAGAAGTACACAGTAGTGGTCCAAGAAATTACTCAAGAGTGAAAAAGTATTTGGGAAAAGTACTGCTCAAGTAAGAATAATTTAAACATAATTTAAAGGACAAAACATTAAATAAAAGACACAATCAGGTATTTTCAAAGAATTAGAACAACTAAATCATATCTGAAGGAGCGGTACAGGAAACACAAATCTTCAAATCATTTCATATTGTCACATAAAGATTTTGTCACTTTAGACTTACTCACAGTGGGAAGAGGAACCACAACTTTTACTGAAGGAAGAGTACTGTTACTTCAATAACAATATGACTCAAGTCGGAGTAAAGAAATGCTTGTACTCTGAAAAGTAGAGTACTGCCCACCTCTGAATATGACCATGGTTACGAAATATCTTAAAGGTTTGGTTCATATGATTATCCAGGTGAAGTGAAACCAGCTGATGAATCATATAATATCACAACATTGTAGATCCCTATAGTTTAAATAGGAGGACAGGTCAGAATTCTATGGTAAAATTTGCTCCACTGTGTTTTTAAACTCCACACACCTTCACTAGAATGATTTGGGACCATTTCAGCCCTGGAACTGTCGATCTTCACTGAACATGAGGTAAAAAGGAGCTGATAACTTGAGAACTACAACTTCATGACATCACAAGGTGGATCAGAGCAAACAAAACACAACTCCAGGTCTGTTTTTGAGAAGGTAACAACATTATAACACATCTCACAAGAGTCAGTTTGGTGTAATATTGGACCTTTAAAACATTAGAACACAACCAAAACTTAATGTACAGTATGTAACATTTTAGTGGAGGGTTTTCTACAATTGTGTTTCTTATAGAATGTTCCACAGTATGGCATTAAACTTATCTATCGCTACTGAGACGAGCAGGACATCACGTCTCCATCAAGATAAGCAAGTGGAGGAGAAAAGTTCCACAGTGATCCTTTAAGAGGCTATTTTCAGATCGTTGGGGATTCAAGTTGGGTTCACAGTTGCACTACCTGAACTAGACCAGGACTAAACCAGGACTAGAACAGGACTAAACTAGGACTAGAACAGGACTAAATTAGGACTAAATCAGGACTAGACTGGGACTAAATCAGGACTAGAACAGGACTAAGCCAGAACTAAATCAGGACTAGAACAGGACTAAACCAAGGCTAAATCAGGACTAAACCAGGACTATACCAAGACTAGACCAGGACTAAATCAGGACTAAACTAGGACTAGAACAGGACTAAACCAGGACTAAATCAGGACTAGAACAGGACTAATCCAGGACTATACCAGGACTAGACCAGGACTAAATCAGGACTAAACTAGAATTAGAACATAACTAAACTAGGACTACACCAGGACTAAATCAGGACTAGAACAGGACTAAATCAGGACTAAACTAGGACTAGAACAGGACTAAACCATCACTAAATCAGGACTAGACCAGGACTAAATCGGGACTAAACCAGAATTAGAATATAACTAAACTAGGACTAGACCGGGACTAAATCAGGACTAGAACAGGACTAAATCAGGACTAAACTAGGACTAGAACAGGACTAAACCAGGACTAGAACAGGACTAATCCAGGACTATACCAGGACTAGATCAGGACTAAATCGGGACTAAACCAGAATTAGAATATAACTAAACTAGGACTAGACCGGGACTAAATCAGGACTAGAACAGGACTAAACCAGGACTAAACCATGACTAGACCAGGATTAGATCAGGACTAAACCAGAATTAGAACATGACTAAACTAGGATTTTTGACCATGCTTTGAAGATGTGTTGCTTGGAGAAACTTTGATAAAACCTTCTTCAGATGTGATGGGGCTGTCACACCTTGACGATTTAGCCAGCCTATGCTGACGTATAAAAAATTTGGCCAATATGCTGTCGTACGTCGGATACGTTCTAGGTAAGTACTGTATAAGTTCTGAACACGCTGAATCACGCTGGCATACGGCGACATACAGCAAGATTGTCAAAAAATTTTGAGCTTGCTGAAAATTTCATACGTTTCATATATGTTTCATATATTTTTCACAAATATTTGAAAACGTAGCTATAAAAAAAGCACAAGAAAGTATTTTTGGTAGAGACACTATCTCCATGGAAACAAGCAGGTGATGGTCCCCCAACCAAAAAGCTACATAGTGCACCTTTAAGTAAAAGTTAAAAGGTAAAGAGTTATTCAAGTAAAAGTAATCATTAGTATCACATGAAAAAAATCCACTTAAGTAAAAGAATTTAAGTACTTGTTTAAAATGTACTTTGAGATTAAAAATTATAAAGTATTTTACACAAGTGTTCGGTACATATACACATATTCATAGCAACTACCGTATTTTTCGGACTATAAGTTGTACTTTTTTCATGTTTTGAGTGGTCCTGCGACCTATACTCCGGTACGACTTATGTATTAACATTTTTAGACTGACAGCCACAAGAGGCTCTCGGCTTCTGTATCAGTTTTCTGTCTCCTGCAGAAAAAGTCCTGGTGAAATATTCAGCAGAAAATGATAATCAAGCAGCCGAAAGAAAGTTTAGAATGAGCAAGAAACTTGTGAGGGACTGATGGAAAGCGGGGATGGAGAACACAGCTTCACAGCAACCAGGTGCGTCATACAATATTCATGAAAGTCACTGGATGGATCGACAAAGCCTGGACTTCAGTGACAAATGAAGTTGTGCGGAGTTGCTCAGAAGTGACACCGAGGATGAAGAATTAAATGGATTTAGTGATTTGAAGTGAGATGGAGAGTTTGGTAAACTTGTTCTGTTCTGTTGTTTATGCTATAGTTATCTGAAGAACTGTTCATATGTGACGTTAACATACCACACTGTTGTTCTTTTATTCTATTGTTGTTACTATAATTTGCCTTTCAAAATTTCTCCTAAAAAGTCCAGAGCAACTTATAGCCCAAAAAATACAGTAATCAGCTTCTTAATTTTTCTTAGGAATTTTGTGTATTTATTTATGGAGTGAAGTAAAAAGTACAGATACCTACTTTCAAATGTAGTGAAGTAATAGTAAAAAGTACCTACTGTACCAATACGGTAAAGTACAGATACCTAAAAATTCAACTCAAGTACGGTATTTACTACTTGTACTTTGTGACCTTCAACCACTGAGTTTCGATATTAGTTTTAGTACTTTTTTGGTACTTTTGACAACCGTACGTACAAACACCACAATACACAAAGGTGAAGAGTCATATTTATTTCATTATGTACATTTGATCTGAAACACCTGAACAATTCTCAAAATAAAAACATTCACATAAAAACAGCTGGCACTAGCCTGACCAGCCAGACCCTCCCAATTCACAGCTTTAAAAAGAACGGTTAGCTTCATAGCAGTTAGCCTTTTTCGCTAAATGCTAAACTGCTGCTAATGGCTAATTTTCGGCTAAATTGTGAATAAATTATGATAATTCTATATTTTATTAAATTGTATCGGCACAATACAGGTAAGAAGTCTGCGGCATACTAATTAGAAAGTGCTTTACTGTCAGAGAATCAATAAGTGGGCTGTTAGCATGCTAGCTGTTGTGCTCTTTAGCCTCTGAAAGTTGTGAAAAGTGCTTATAAACTCATCGTAAACAGTAATTAAGTTGCGCAGAATACATAAAGTAAGCGAGAATCTGTTTTTCATACTTTTAAGACAGTAAAAATCACAAGAAGATTTGAATTCAGAATATTTTGATTATTTCAGAGCTAAAGTACAATTTATTTTCGTAAACATTCCATAAGTTTTAATACTGATTTCAAGGATAAAAATTACAATTCGCAAAAAAGATAAAAGCTGCTTGCGTTTCCGTTTTGTGCTTTGGTTCTGAGGCCAATCGTCCAATCAGAAAGCGGAATGAGACAGACTTCCCTCACCCCAGACGCTTCCTCCAGCTCCTCTGGTGAAGAAGACATCGTAAAGAGATGAAAATTGTGAACGAAAGTCTTTTCACTCGCGTACGCAATCACTTTTCGCAGCGCTGTGCTCATTCTTAAAGGTGCATTGTGTAACTTTTCTGATGCTTGTTTCTATGAAGATATCATTGCTCTGCCTGGAATGTTCCGCAGTATGACATCAAACAGATTTACCTTACATTCATTCACTTACAGCTGGAGTTACAGCTCAAAAATACGTAGAAAAACAGGTATTCCGATCATGAGCGGGATCGCCTCTCCACAGATCTGACCCTTAACTTGGTCTGGTTTGGTTTCCATGGAGAAAAGCATTTGACGGTAGAGGTGGGACCAAGTCGTTGTCTCGCAAGTCCCACCTCTGCTTGACGGACCCTCCACCAGAAAAGTTACACAATACACCTTTATTTGTAGTGTTGTAGCAAGTATTTGGAGTGGCTGGCCAGGCTACTTTGGCACAGAAATTCAGTGATAAACATATTTTTGATGCTTCTTAAAAACAGTAATGTCAAAAATCACATTGTGGTTTCGAGAAAGAAGAAGTGCTTTTACAAGAACAACATTAGAAACAAGAGACGTGACCCATCAACACCAGATCAACTGCTCAGAGAATGAAAGGCCATTGTAATGGAGTTAAAGACGCACCGTGGGACTTTTCCGCCACCTGGTATGGCATTAAACTGATCTGTCGCCATGGAAACTGGAGTAAGAATGCAGGTTTTTGAAGATATTTTTGAGAAATAAAGAAAAGCGATAACATTTATACCGACAAGTGGCAAAAACTCCACCAGTAAAGTAACATAGCGTACCTAAATAAATATTACTGAAGTAAAAGTACGAGATAATGGTTAAAGAGGGGGTATTTTAAGTATTAACTGCAAACACATAACATATTTAGATCACTAGGGGTGTGCAAAAACATTGAAATATCGATATATAGTATTGTTTAATGTGATGATACAGAATTGATTCACTGTATTGACGATTAAAATGTTTGTGTTTCATATTATTTTTGCCCAAAGAGTGGTTTAACAAAGACGATTTAGTCTTTATTTTTATTAAACTGTATTAAATCAAACTGAAATATACCGTATTGAATCGTGTCGAATCTGAAGCTCACTGTATCGAGATATTTATCGTATCGTGGTCTATGTATCGAGTAGGGATGTAACAATAAACAGAAATATCGTGATATTGTATTGTTAGAGTTCTCACAATAATATCGTGGACCATCACAATATATCGAATTAAATGTCTTTTTGCTTAAATGAAGAGTTATGGTGCAGCAATAGCTAAAAAAAAAAAAAAAAAAAGACAGGGAACTACATAGACCATGATCCTTTGCTCTATTTCAATGCAGACTACAAGAAGAAATAACAGTTCTAAGCTCTTTTAAGTCTTAGTTCTTTGGATTAAGTCTTGTCAAGGCATTTTAAGAGGAAAAAGTGGCATATTAACAGTTTTAGCCTCCACAAAATATTGCAATAAATATCGTACTGTGAGATGTATATCGTGAAAATATTGTACTGAGAGATTTGGATATTGTTACGTCCCTTATCATGAGCCTTCCCACCATATCGTGGGCTTTCCCACGATATCGCAATAAATATCGTACAGTGAGGTTCATACCGCAACGATATTGTATCGTGAGACTTGGATATCATTACACCCCTAGAATCTTACAGCTAAAAGTAAATAGGGCCAGTCAGAGATCACTATATTACTCAAACATGCATAGATGACATTGAAAATTACTTCAGGCATGTTTCTGATGAGGGAACAACATTATAACATGAAAGATGATACCCCCTCGTTAAATAAATAACTAAAGTAAAATAAAATAAATAAATAAATAAATAAATTGGGTTTGTTAACATTTAAATTGCATATTATATTACATTCATTGCTGGAAAAGGGTTTTGGTGCAAACTAAGTCACACCTAGAAAACATTAAGTGATTTAAATGCTATTTTTTCCCAGCTATAATTCCTCTAATTCATCCTCTATTTTTTTTACAATAAAGTTTCATTCTCTGAGCAGTCCTCGTGTATGTACAGTACCTGCAGATTTGAAGTGTGCATTTGTAAAAGTGATCTGAACTCTCCACTGTTTTCGCCGTCGACCGTCCCTTTTAAATTCGCTCAGAACAAGCTCCACTCGTCCGAAACATCCCCGGTGAAGATATCCAGCGCTCCTCAGAAGAACCGCTTGGCTTCACAGTGGTGCAATTCCTCCAGTTTAAAAGCAGTGGCGTGGGTTTGATGCGGTGAAGTCTGTAAGCCTCTTTGAAAAGTCCCGTTAAAGACTCACTCTGTAATTTTTTCCGGCCGAGGGTCAGTCACTTTATAGTGTCTTTACCGATGTTATTGCTTTGCCTGGAATGTTCCACAGTATAGCATTAAATTCGCTCTCCATTAAGATTGTCAAAAAGTATCAAAAAATGTACAGTGATTGATACTAAAATGAATTGAAACTAGATACAAGAGGTGGGTAGAGTAGCAAAAATTGTCCTCAAGTAAGAGTAACGTTACTTCAAAATAATACTACTCAAGTCGAAGTACAAAGTAGTGGCCAAGTAATTAAAAATATTAGTAAAAAAGAATTTGAGAAAAGTACGACTTAAGTAAGTAACTGTCAGGACTAAAATCAGCAGCGCAAGAAACGTAAATATTCAAAAATAATGTCATATTGTCAGCATAAAACTTTTGTCAGAGTACTCTTACTTCAATACGAATATTACTCAATTTTAGTGCCATGACAACTCTAATCTCCATGGAGACAAGCAGTTACAGGTCAAATCTGCGGGAGGCGAGCCAACTCACAGTAAGACAGTACAGAAGATATTTTTGAGCTATATAACAGGGATGTAACAATAACCGAAATATCGTGATATCGTATCGTTAAAGTTCTCTCAATAATATCGTGGACCATCACAATATATCGAATTACAAGTCTCTTTGCTTAAATTAAGAGTTACGGTGCAGCAATAGCTAAAAAAAAGACAGCGGGAACTACATAGACCATGATCCTTTGCTCCATTTCAGTGTAGACTACATGAAGAAATAACAGTTCTAAGCACTTTTAAGTCTTAGTTCTTTGGATTAAGTCTTGTCAAGGCATTTTATTCAGTTTTGTTTGTAAGCCTCCACAAAATATTGGAGTAAATATCATACCGTGAGATGTATATCACGAAAATATCGTACAGAGAGATTTGGATATTGTTACATCCCTAATCGTGAGCCTTAACACCATATCGTGAGCTTTTCCACGATATTGCAATAAATATCGTTCCGTGAGATTCATACCGTGACGTGAGACTTGAATATCGTTACACCCCTGCTATATAAGCATCTGTATGTGAATAGATATATACTGCAAAATCGACCTCTATAGTGCCGTACTGTGGAACATTCCAAGCAAAGCAATGTCATTTCCACAGGGACTTGAAGCTTGTAGTGGACCTCCAACCAGAAAAGCTACATAGTGCACCTTTAATATCACCTAAAACTGAGAAACATCTCTAGTCCATGTTCTTCCAAACTGTCGACTGCAAGTTTTCTTCCGTAAGTCTCTAGGTGTAGCGCCCCTAGAGGCCACAAGTGTCACTGCACTGTCAAAAGTGTTCCAAATAGTCCAGCAAAATCTGTTAAAAGTTCAATTGTCCGTCCTGTGACTTTTCATGTTAAAGAGCCCATATTATGCTGTTTTCGGATCTGTGTTTTAATGTTGTTTCCTCATCGCAAACAGACCTGGAGTAGTGTTTTTGTTTCATTCACACATAGAATATTTAACACACAAACTCTGCATATTTAGGCTGTGCTTTTCTCTCAAACAGAAGGCGCTCCACTGCTCTGGAATTACCAAATTACCTGAAGATAAAAGGCAGCTGCTAACTTGTATACTGGTCCAAAGCAAGAAAAACGATCTGACGAAGTCTTTTGGCCGAAACGTTATTTGAAAATAATTGTCCATCTGAGTTTGCTATGCATTTTTTTCTCACTTTTAAATTGCTGCTCCTTGAATTTGCACCTTTATAAAAACTTTAGCATGTGTTTTCTGTTTCATTTGAGCTGTTAACTTGATAACATCTCAAGGTAGAACAGCGAATTTTGAGAATTTTGACGCAGAATGACGAATAAAAAAGGATTACTCAAATGTGTGAATGAAACATAACAACTCGGGTATGTTTTTGATGAGGAAATAATGTTATAACATGGCTTAATTTAGCGTAATATTGGACCTTTAAGCTGCAACATTTGTAGATTAGTGAACGCAAACTATTCACTGATGGCACGTCAAATCAAAAGACCGAACTTCTCTGTGGGTAATACAATGTAAAAGGCATTCTGACTTGCCAGGCTAGTCGCAGTACGGGTTCAGAGATTGTAAATAGTGTAGTCCGGGTGGCTTGTGGGTATTGTAGTCCAGGCTCCAGGTGGCTTGTGGGTGTTGTAGTTCAGAGGGACTTGTGTTTGCCCAGCAGACACAGACTTAGACACTGGAGCAGGCCCTTCAGACAGAGGCAGTGCAGCAGGAGCAGGAGGAGCAGGCAGGCTCCGGCCGAGCAGTACACCCCGATCACGGTGCTTTCCTCCGGGAGAAAACACTTGGACAGAGAGTGGTGCTGGGACGTCACCGAGGCCTGGGGACGAGAGACACAACACAGTAAATATAACGTAACATAAATACCTCCACTACCACTCAAAAGTTTGGACACACCTTCTCATATGTTGTCTTTTTTCTTTATATTTAATGATTTCTACATTTTAGATACATACGGAAGACATGTGAAGTAAGATACCGTATTTTCCGCACTATTAGGCGCTCTGGATTATAAGGTGTACTGTCATAGAATGGTCTATTTTCAAACTTTTTTCATAAATAAACGGCACCGGACTTTAAATGAAACACAACAGTTGGATGGGTCAGTGGGACTTTGTTTGTTCGTTCACGGTGACTCTGGGCTTTGTTCAGTTGTGGCGTGTAGGGAGGGTGCTGTCTGGGACCGCTGGATTGTCGGCGTGTTCGCAGTGACTCAGTTGTTCAGTTGTGGTTAGAAGTGGCACATTGCACTCGCTTTTTCGGTTCGTTCTTCCGTTCCGTTCCTCGTCGGCGTGGAGTGATGAGTGTGGCTGCGGGTGTTTTTCGCTGCGCGGTGGCTGTCTGCTCCGTGTGTGTTTGCGTGTGCTGCGGCTGGTGTGGCTTTGTATTTTACTGAAGTCGTGCTGGGACACTCGAGTGGATTCATATATAGGGCGCTCTAGACTGTGGGGCGCGCAGTTGTTTTTTGATGGGGTTGGAGGCCTAAGAGTGCGCCTAATAGTGCGGAAAATACGGTATATGGAATTATGTGGAAAATGAAAAGAAATTTTAAAACTCAACTAAATATTTTTTATAGATGGGGGAGCGGGTTAATATGAACATTTTAAAACCAAAATGACAATGTTCAAAGCAGCAGTTATTGAGAGAGGGATGACAGTTTGTTAGGGGTGTAAAGGTACATGTATTTTTGCCAAACCGTTTCAGTACGGGACGTTTGGATCAGTGCAGGGTTGTGTACGAGTGAATTTGCGCAATTTGTGTGTGTTTACATTCCGCAACTACATGTGCAGCTACACGGAAAGGTCGGCTCTTTAATATTCACAAGGGAACTTAGCCGTGATTGGGGTGGCAGTGTTTCCTCCAACGATTTACAGTTAGGGCAGCTGCTTTGACCACAATTGCCCTCCGCCTTGACTACGTCCCTCCAAACCACACGAATCCTCGCCAAACTACGGTCATCGCGCTCGGTCCTCACTTTTGCCTTTCGCCTGCACGGAATCTCCGCCCCCCAACTGTCAGCAGATCTGCACTTGGACAAGTGTGACAAGACAATGTGGATAAGTTGGTTTTTCTGGTCAAAAATATGAAGATTGAGTAAAACTTCATGCTGGAACTGTTAGTGCTGCATTTCTCTCTCTCTCTCAAAAATAAAAATAATAATACGCAAAACTTTCAAAGTGAAAATAAATTCAAGCTACAAACATGAACCTTAGAGCAGTTTTGCGATATATAAAATGTAAAATGAATAAAATATACTTTGAACATGAAATAAGTCATAGAAAAACATAAATGTATCAAAAAAAAAAAAAAAAATACACATATTTGTATAAAAATATCCCAAAATAAACGTTAAACTTTAAATCGTTTCAACTTGATTATATGAGTTTGGAGATCGTTTGATACACAAATTGAAATCACGATCAAAATTCGATTAATTGCACAGCCTTAATATTACTTGAGTAGAAGTACTAAGTAGTGGTTCAAAAAATAAAAAAAAAAAGTGTCTGGGTACTACATAAGTAACAATAACTTAAAGTCAATTTGTTACAGGTTAGTTTGAGGAGGGGCGACCCCACTCACAGTCAGAATGCCTGTTTTTCTAGGTATTTTTGTGCATAAACCCACCTGTGACTGAATAAATGTAAGGTAGAGCTGTTTAAAGTCATACTGTGGAACATTTCAGGCAGAGCAATGACATCTTCGGAGAAACAAGCAAGTGACTGACCCCCAGTTAAAAAGTTACACAGTGCACTTAAAGAGTAACTGTCTGGACTAAAATCATATCTTGTTGAACCTATTATTTACAAGTTCAGCATTTGTGGATCATAAGTTTGTATATTTCACAAACATCTGAAATAATCACGACATCAAATTCTAAAACGTCAACACAACCTCTTGAATGGACCCTCACCAGGATGAAGCTGGGGTTGTTCCTGTTCCTCCAGCTGAACGACGGGACGCTGATCTCCACGTATTTGTTTTCATGAAGCACCTCGCAGCCGCTGTGGGTGTGGCCACTGAGAATGAGGCGGGGCCGGAACCACTGCAGCAGCTGGTTGGACGAGAGACGGTCACATGATCAACGCTCGGGAGATGATCGTGGGGTAACAGCAAGATTCACATGTTAAGGGACAGTGATGGTGGCACAGACATGATATTGTTGTGTCAAAAGCGTCGACAATCAGATAATAATCGATCCTAAACTTAGAATCGAAACTACATACTGATTTGAGCAGGGATCGATACTAAAAACATCACAATCCATCTGAATTAGTACTGAAAATCCAAAAGTATCCTCTATTAATAAGCTCTCGATCAGTTTTCTCAACAGCAAATTCTCTGCCCATCTGCCCTCCTCCTCTGCTCTTCAACGTCTTTCACTATATCCATGAATCTTCCTCTAGGCTCCCTATTTCCTGATATATCTTATCTGGCATATATAATTTTAATCTGTTCCTCCTCTGTCCCTCCTCTGTACCTTATATTCACTGTTCCTCCTCTGTACCTTATTTTATCTGTTCCTCCTCTGTACCTTATATTCACTGTTCCTCCTCTGTACCTTATTTTATCTGTTCCTCCTCTGTACCTTATATTCACTGTTCATCCTCTGTACCTTATATTCACTGTTCATCCTCTGTACCTTATATTCACTGTTCATCCTCTGTACCTTATATTCACTGTTCATCCTCTGTACCTTATATTCACTGTTCATCCTCTGCACCATATTTCCACTGTTCATCCTCTGTACCTCTTCTGTACCTTATATTCACTGTTCCTCCTCTGTACCTTATATCCACTGTTCATCCTCTGCATCATATATTCACTGTTCCTCCTCTGTACCTTATATTCACTGTTCATCCTCTGCACCATATATCCACTGTTCCTCCTCTGTACCTCTTCTGTACCTTATATCCACTGTTCCTCCTCTGTACCTTATATTCACTGTTCCTCCTCTGTACCTTATATTCACTGTTCCTCCTCTGTACCTTATATTCACTGTTCCTCCTCTGTACCTTATATTCACTGTTCCTCCTCTGTACCTTATATTCACTGTTCCTCCTCTGTACCTTATATTCACTGTTCCTCCTCTGTACCTTATTTTATCTGTTCCTCCTCTGTACCTTATATCCACTGTCCTCTGTACCTTATATCACTGTTCCTCCTCTGTACCTTATATTCACTGTTCCTCCTCTGTACCTTATATTCACTGTTCCTCCTCTGTACCTTTTATTCACTGTTCCTCCTCTGTATCATATATTCACTGTTCCTCCTCTGTACCTTATATTCACTGTTCCTCCTCTGTACCTTATTTTATCTGTTCCTCCTCTGTACCTTATATTCACTGTTCCTCCTCTGTACCTTATATCCACTGTTCCTCCTCTGTACCTTATATCCACTGTTCCTCCTCTGTACCATATATTCACTGTTCCTCCTCTGTACCTTATATTCACTGTTCATCCTCTGTACCATATATCCACTGTTCCTCCTCTGTACCTTATTTTATCTGTTCCTCCTCTGTACCTTATATTCACTGTTCCTCCTCTGTACCTTATATTCACTGTTCCTCCTCTGTACCATATATTCACTGTTCCTCCTCTGTACCTTATATTCACTGTTCATCCTCTATACCATATATTCACTGTTCATCCTCTGTTCCTCCTCTGTACCTTATATTCACTGTTCCTCCTCTGTACCTTATTTTATCTGTTCCTCCTCTGTACCTTATATTCACTGTTCCTCCTCTGTACCTTATATTCACTGTTCCTCCTCTGTACCATATATTCACTGTTCCTCCTCTGTACCTTATATATCACTGTTCATCCTCTATACCATATATTCACTGTTCATCCTCTGTTCCTCCTCTGTACCATATATTCACTGTTCCTCCTCTGTACCTTATATTCACTGTTCCTCCTCTGTACCATATATTCACTGTTCCTCCTCTGTACCTTATATTCACTGTTCCTCCTCTGTACCTCCTCTGTACCTTATATCACTGTTCCTCCTCTGTTCCTCCTCTGTACCTTATATCACTGTTCCTTCCTCTGTACCTTATATTCACTGTTCCTCCTCTGTACCTATATTCACTGTTCTCTCTGTACCTCTTCTGTACCTTATATTCACTGTTCCTCCTCTGTACCTCCTCTGTACCTTATATCCACTGTTCTTCCTCTGTACCTTATATTCACTGTTCCTCCTCTGTACCTTATATTCACTGTTCCTCCTCTGTACCTCTTCTGTACCTTATATTCACTGTTCCTCCTCTGTTCCTCCTCTGTACCTTATATTCACTGTTCCTCCTCTGTACCATATATTCTCTGTCCCTCCAAACATTCCTAAGTATTCATTTAAGATCTATTATCGTTCTTAATCTCTTGTTACTGACCCTCTGTGACGCCTCCTTGGACAGGACGTCGTACTTCTCTCTGAACAGCAGGTGGCGCTCTTCGGCCGGAGCAGCGTCCTGACCTGTGCAGCTGGCATCGCTCACTCTGTACAGGGGGTAGTGCTGCATAGACACACACACAAACACACAAAACGCACACAAACACACACAGGTTTATTATATTCAAAGTGCAATACAGTAATCCTATATAAAGTAATAAAAAATTCTAGTCTAAAAGGTTTTTGTATTATGTAAAATTGACTAATGCTGTTACCTCATCAAAAAAAATGCCTGGAGTTGTGTTTTGTTTCATTCACATGTTTGAGTAATCGTTTATTATTACTCTGTCTACGTCTCTGAAGCTCTGTTGCACCTTGTGATGTCATGAAGCAGTCATTTTCAAGATAATTATTAAACAAATTTTAACATGACAACAAAGATTACACTATTACTAAACCAAAATCAGAATAAAGACACAAGCAAGTCTAAGTGTCTGGCTTTTTTATTTAAAATTTTTGATTCCAGATTTTTTTTTTTATGAGAATTGATTAATTTGAAGTTTGCAGACTTTCAGAATTAATCAAATCTATTTACCTTCGATAGATCTTACCCAAATTGTTTGAAAGCTGACTATAATAATATATATTTTTTTATTCAGCACTTTAAATTTCATTGGACTCAAATATTTAACTTAATAGTAATATGAATATATAAATAGTAATCACATAGACATTTCACTGTTTCAAAAATCTCTAGCCTGAAGCAATACAAAACAACCCTAGAAGCAATAACATCTCCATGGAGACAAGTAGGTGCATCCCTCCTCCAGAAAAGTTACATAATGCACTTTTAAAATAAAGGGAGTAATTCAATATAACCGAATCTATTTATTGCTCTGATAAGTATTGGAACACGTTCTCCTCGGAGCTGTTTGGAGGAGACGCAGTTCCTTGGCGTGTATACTTGTTGTACTTTGTGCGTTTGGACAAAGGACGGTGCAGATTGCTGTAGTGGGCACAGAGTTTGTGAGATTCAGACAGAGACAGACTTTGGCATTTTAAACCTGAATGGACTCCAAACCTGCTTAGTTTTACTGAGAAATAAGCCACCGCCATTTTAGCTCAGTTGGAGAACAGTGTTTTGGTCATTTATAAAGTGGAAATAAACATTAAATCTACTGTGTATACTAGGGGTTTTCAGACTGGGTGAATGTGAGCCTCCCCTTAGAGTAAGTAAAAACAACCGAGGCCTTTGAAGTAAATGCATCTTTTATGTTACTGCGATGAAGAATTTCAATAACAACGGATAATATATTTTTTTAATATTGTATTTTCATATATATATGCAGTGCATTCATAAACTTTCCAACTTCATGCAGGCCTAATTGAGGCTACTTTTACATCACTGAACAACAACAGGACTAAACCAGGACTAAACCAGGATTAAACCAGGTCTAAACCAGGTCTAAACCAGGTCTAAACCAGGATTAAACCAGGTCTAAATCAGGTCTAAAAGAGGATTAAACCAGGTCTAAACCAGGTCTAAACCAGGATTAAACCAGGTCTAAATCAGGTCTAAAAGAGGATTAAACCAGGTCTAAACCAGGTCTAAACCAGGTCTAAACCAGGTCTAAACCAGGTCTAAACCAGGACTAAATCAGGACTAATCTTGGACTTGAGAGAGAGAGCGAGGGGAGAACTGAGCCTGTGGAGCAGGGTATCCACAAATCGCAATCGGGCGACAGCTGTGCTTAGCCCTATTGGGCGCGAAGCTCTGCACTAGTACTTTCGCCTGCAGTCACCCTACAGTCTATACGGGTGCACCTCCATAGCCATTCCTACACTCAGTCCTGGTTCAGTCCTGGTTCAGTTCTGGTTCAGTTCTGGTTTAGTGCTGGTTTACTCCTGTTTTAGTCCTAGTTCAGTCCTGGGATCAGTCCTAGTTTAGTCCTCCTGGTTAGGTCCTGGTTTAAACTGCATGTGTCATGCCTCGCCAGTGGCTCTTTGGTATCCCCCAGGGGATGTTATAATGTTGTTACCTTCATTCACATGTTTGAGTAATCCTGTATTATTAGTAATTATTAGTTTGAGAGTAAGTGTAAATATGCTGAGTTTGTGTGTTAAACATGTGTGAATGACGAGGAAACATCATTAAAACGTAGATCAGAAAGTAGTGTAATATGGGGCCTTTAATAACTTTCTTAGTCCCTTTTTGGCAACATTATTGCTGAATGGTGTTCAAAAACAACCAAAAACTGAGTGTGTGCTGACATCACACAGGACTGCCCCGATTACAGCCAGGTGTTTGTAATCAGTAACTAACAGTGTTACTTCCTGGTTCGTAGATGATAAAAACGCTTTAATAGCTTGACCTAGACGCAGAGACAGCACACAAACTAATTTTACTTTTATTACATGACAAAAATGTGTGTGAACATTTTCTGAATGTTTCTGGGCTCTTACCTGTAACATGATTGGAGGAGTGGGCGGGTACATCTGAGCCCCGTCACAGCCGTCCGTCAAACTGCCGCCGCTACTGCCCCCTGTCTGTGAACTCTGCACGAAACACACACACAAAAAACAGGTCAAACAAAAGTTAAAGTACTGGTGCCAAATCAGTTTTAATGTTGAAAACTGGTATTGGAACTGTATTTTACCCCTTATTCCTGTTTCAGCTTTGTGTTTATAACATTTTAATGCCTTTTGACCCTAATATTTTGTTTTGAAGATGTTAATTTCTACTAATACTTTGCATTGACATCGTGCTGGGGGGTTCTACATGTATGTTTATATAGAGAAATGTTCAGTAGTTACAATGGAGACATATTAGCAAACATAGTCAAAAAAGTTTTAAGATTGTCTGTAAAGAAAATATACAAAATGGATTTAAACAGCGCCTGTTTTGAAGGTGAGAGTGACTAACTGAAAAACTGTTGGCTAATGTTAGGTCCCTTGTGAATTTAAGTGAATTTAATGTGCGAGAGACTTTTTTTAACAGCACAAACCATCTCACCTGCTGTAGCTCCAACCAAGTGAGCTCTTTCTGGTCTGATTGTGTTAAAACAAAGCTTAAATTAAAGTCTAATTTGAGTAAAAGAGCTTCTAACAGAGTAGTGCTTACAGTTAGTATCACGGGTGAGTGCCTATGTCCCTCAGCCGTATGTTCTTTCATTTCTAAGTTTAGTTTTTTTTCTTTCCAAAACTGGGCCCTTTGTTCTCACATTTCCTTTATCTTCAATTTGCCTCAGATTTTATTCAGATTTCTCTCACTTTGGTCGTCAATTACACCCAGTCTATTCCCCAGCAGCAGTTGACTACAGATGTAATGTAGAGTAGAGCCCTGCACTCTGGACCCGCGGGACCTGACGCAAAACAGTGCGGCGCGGGACACATGGGCGGGTGTGATGATAAACTGCAGTCCCGCAAACTAAATATGAGTGTAAAGTAAAATATACAAATGATTAATGTTTGCCTATCATACATCATTTGTGCTGGATATTTTATTTGACATTAATAAGAACATTTTAAGCAGCCTAAACTTATGGACGTGGTCTAATCTCACGCACATTTTAGACAATTCCTTTCTGCTTTTCAGAGTTCGATAGAGCTTAAGAAAGCGAACGTCCCCATCCTGTGGGATTTGCGGGTGGGAATGGGACAAAGTATAGCAGATATGGGCGGGAGCGAGACTGAAAATTACGATTCTTTGCAGACGGGAGCGGGCAGGAGGACTGAAAATTCTGTCCCACGCAGACCTGTAATGTAGAGATCATGGTGCAAAGGATCCTAGGTTGAAATGACTTTGAATCATCCCTTTAAATGCAGGATAAAAATCTTAGAAATAGGAAAAATCTTAGAAATGAGGGAACATAGGGCTGACCCCAGTATCACACCCCCAGGGAATGATGACAGCAGCTACAAAATATCAATAGAATGTGATTTTCAAGATTAAACTGTAGTACTTTTTTTTATATTACATGCGGTTTTATATCTGTGTAATCCTTCAGTGGTCCAGGTAGGTTCCATAGTGGTCCATGAGCGTGTACTAGTCCAGTGTTTCCCAAAATGTTTTTGTGGGGACCCATATTTTTAAAGTCACAAATCTTCACATCCCAAGTCAACAGACATTATTCGTAAATCTCAGAATAAATCTGTGACCATTATTGAACATTAATGAGGATATTTTATTGTTGACTGAGTGATCGTGTCTCTCTGAACAATTCATATTACTAAAATTTTAAACAATGAAAAACAGTAATCAGTGTTTCCCACAGAAAATTTATTAGGCAAGGTGGTGCTGCCAAAAAAAGAGAGGAGCGCCGGGAAGAAAGGAGTGAGGAGCGGACGTGCATGGAGATGTTTGTATATGTATATTACAGACCTACATGCACATCGTGACAAGGCGATATTAAAGAAATCTCTTGTGACCCAGTCTTTCGGAAACAATGTACTAGTCTATGTGCTCTTATACTTGTTCTGATACAGCTCAAAATCATTCTAAAGCGATTCAGGAGTCAGTGTAAACCCAGTGTTTCTGCTGTTTGTGTGCTCTCTCCTGTGGTCTCTGCAATGTCAAGTACTACATGACATCACCAAAGACTGCCCTGATTACAGCCAGATGTTTCTGATACAAACATCAGGCTGTAGGGCTGGAGTTTGAAGCGTAGATACCCATTCAACCAATCACACTGTTCCTTATCGCCCTCCTCCCACCTCACACTCCCCCTTTAGGCTTCCAGGTACTTTCCAGTTTAGCAGCTCAGTTTGAAATGTGGTTGTGGGCAGAGTTTAGGCGTTTAGTCTCATTTTAAAGCCATAATCACACTGGGTTAACTGAATTTGCATAAAAAAGTGGGAGGTGAATCAGAAAAAAATGTGAATATTGCCAATTGTTGTTTTGGATATTACAAATTATCATTAATAAAGACACTGCACCTGATTTTTATTGTCTTAAAATAGTGGTCCATGGGCGTATACTAGTCTGTGTGCTCTTATACTTGTTCTGATGCAGCTCAAGATCATTCTAAAGCTATTTATATCAGAGTCACGATAAACCGAGTGTTAGAGTAAGTGCAGGTGTCATTTGTTTCGAGCTGAGCGTCACCTGCAGAGAACAGTTGAGGTCCTTGGACAGTCGGAGCAGCTCCTTCTCCACAGACTGGCAGATGGGGCAGCCGTCACCGTGAAGAGCCACGCTGTTCACCAGGAGGAAGCTAACACCAACAGGGACACTATTGTTAAGCAGTGCTGGGAAGTAGAGTTCATTTAAGGATGCACATAGGCCTGTCACGAGAATTACTACAGTATATCGACTTACTGTTCAGTATATGAAAGAAGGAACAATTTTTTTTTTTTGGCATCAGTATTTCATTTATTTGGAATTTTTTCTTTGCACTACTGTTATAATGGGTACGATTTAAGCTATAAAAGTGTTGCTTATTTACAATGTTGGGAAGGTTACTTTTAAAATGTATTCCTGAACAGATTACAGATTACATACCCCAAAATGTAGTTTGTAACGTAATCAATTAAATTACTTAAAGTGAGTAATCTGAATACTTTGGATTAGTTGATATTGTCATGCTTTTTAAAACTACATGAATGTAGAAACCACATCCTGAAAATTCTTGTTTGTTCTCTTCAAATTGTCTGTTGAGCCCAAGTCTCCATGAATGGACAATTGTTTACTGTAGAGAAGCAAAGACCAGGATCTTAACTTGAGATCATTTGTCTGCTAAAAGACAAGAAAAAGCCCAGTCTTTCCTTAAACATATTAAAAATATTATTGACAGAGAAATTATTTCTATATGAGATCACTGCTGCCTTAAATTATGTCCATCCTACTGTTAGGTGTCAAATTAGGCCTGGTTTAGTGCTGCTTTAGACCTGGTTTTAGACCTGGTTTTAGTCCTGGTTTTAGTCCTGGTTTAGTCCTAGTTTAGACCTGGTTTAGTCCTAGTTTAGACTTGGCTTTAGACCTGGTTTTAGTCCTGGTTTAGTCCTAGTTTAGACCCGGTTTTGGACCTGGTTTTAGACCTGGTTTTAGTCTTGGTTTAGTCCTAGTTTAGATCTGGTTTAGTCCTGGTTTTAGACCTGGATTTAGTCCTGGTTTAGTCCTAGTTTAGACCTGGTTTAGTCCTGGGTTAGACCTGGTTTAGTCCTAGTTTAGACCTGGTTTTAGTCGTGGTTTTAGTCCTGGTTTAGCCCAAAATGTGAAAACAGGAAAATACCACAATGTAATGTCCATTTATTTCAACACAGTAAATATAATCCAATTACCACTCACTGAAACAGTAACTGTAACTGAATACAGTTACTCATAATTTGTACTCTGATTACATAACGCTGGTACATGTAATCTGTTACTCCCCAACACTGCTTATTTATTGTAGTTCACGTTTTATTAACAATATTGTATTTTTATAATAGTTTTTGTGCTTTAAATCTGCTCTAGGATTTCTGTATCAAAAGTCAAAGTCATAGATTAGTTTCAGTATAATCGTTTATCATCTATATTTATTCAGCTATATATCGCACTTCACATTTTTTTTAGTGTGACAGGCCTAGATGCATGTAAGATTTTGATTTTAAGTTCCATAAACATGACCTAAAAGTGTCCCCAGCTATAAGGTGTTCAAATGACATACACTTTTACTGATAATTATTGTAGTGTTTATATTCTTAATACAAAAACATTGGACATAATAGTAGCTGTTTTGGTTCTCAGGATGAGTATCCAAACAGAAAGCAAAAAAATTAACCTCACGTGAGTCGCTATCTTGGGTTGTCAGTTCCAGTTGTTAGAAAAAAATGAAAGGAATCTGTCTGATCTGAATTCTTAAGTCAGATCAATGAATTGTGGAGGGTCTGAGCTTTCACATGAGAATGACAAAAACCTGTGTGTGTATATTTTATTTTATTGTTATTTTCGGATCTGTTATGATGTTGTTTCCTCATCAAAAACATATCTGGAGTTGTGTTTTGTTTCATTCACACATGTTTAACACAGAAATCCTGCATATTTAGACTGAATTCTTCTCTCAAACTTGAAAATAGTCTTGTTAAATTTTATGATCCCACGTAGTAATACATGAAGTTGTGCACTGTGTTTTAGGCTATGTTTATATGATGACGGTCTGAATAGAAGTTGCAAAAGTGGCGTTGCGTTTTCACTTTTTATTCTGCATTTAGATGAGCTTTTTCGGGAGGAAATCTGCGTGCATACAGTGATGCAAAAGTGTGTGGAATTCAAGTTGGTATGCAGGCCAGGCAGCTAGGTGGTGGTTGAAGGTCCGACGCATGGAAATGATCTGACGTGTTGGTTTCTGTGTACTGTATGTATGTGACGTAAACACGTACGTGACGTGAGCAGATCTGACCAGAATTTTGCGTCTTGGGCAGTGTAGATGGAAAAGCTATGGTGGAGTGTATTCAACTTTTCCACTCTGGAGGGTGGTTTCAGATTTTTGTTTTTTTAAGGCTCAAAAACGCCATCACCGTCTAAACGAAAAGCACTTCTGATAAAATATTTTGTTGTTTTTACCCACAAGCGTTCTCGTGTAAACAGGCCCTTAAACTGATCTTTTACTAGCCTCATTTGGATGGTTTCAGCCCTGGATTTGGCAATCTCTACACAACTAAAGGTACTGTGAGCTTTGGAGGTTTAGACAGATGAATAATAAAGGATTACTCAAACATGGGTGAATGAAACAAAACAAAAACGAGGTATCAACATTCTAACGTGACTTAAAGCTCACAAGAGTCAGTTTTGTGCGATGTAGAACATTTAAGGCACTGGCAACCCAAGTTCAATTGTGATTTTTTTTTTTTTTTAACAGGCTGTATTCCCTACTTTTTTAAGGAAAGGTCCCATTTCCAACCGATCAGCTCTGTGTGCTGACAGCAATACACGTGAACCATGAAAAAAATCATGTTTACTGAATGTCTCTCCTCACTGTCGCTGCCCCATTACACTTCGCTTACTGTTGGTCCAAGAAAACCTTCTGAACAAAAACAAAAATGATGAACAAATGATTGACTCACTTGACTCCTTTTTTGGTGACGATTCTTGTGGACGAGGCGTTGAAGACTTTCTCAAACCTCTGCAGCTTGAACCAGTCCATTCTGCAGAGACACACACACACACACACAGGGTCAAACAGCTGTGCATAAATTATACAGGACTGTACTTAAACACACCATGAACTCAACCACAGCACAGAGGTCAGGGACGACTCCGGTCTAAATATGGTACAGTGGATTGAGAAACCAGGGATGGTCCAATATGGATTTTTTAAAAACATAACCAATATCTGAAATTTGGGCTGCTACTGTGGCCGATAATCGATATTTGACGATACCAATATTAAGATTTTATAAACCATAGCAAGGACAAAAAATGATTTTTAGAGTGCACAAATAAACTTTTCTCTTTTGTAAAAATACTAACATTTATTTATCTGGTTTATAAAATTGTTGTATGTTTGTTTAAATAGACAGCCATATTTTAGCCTAATGTTATCTCACAGTACGATATTATCACGATATGCATCTTATTGTACGATATTTATTGTGATATTTTAAAGAGGCTGATATAATTGTAGATAGGACACTTTTTTGCTTTTAAAATAGATTTTTTGTGAATAATTTCTGTCATAAACCCAAGAATTCAAGTAAAAAATATATTTCATGTTATTTGCACTGAAATGAATCATGGGATATGTAGTTCCTGATGTTTATAAGCTGTTGTTACTATAAAATCATGCATTTAAGCAAAGGAACTTGTGATTCGATATATTGCGACAGCCGACGATATTATTGTGAGACTTTTGACAATACGATATCACAATATTTTGGTTATTGTTACATCCCTACTCTTCTATTTTCATTTTTACCCTTTAGGCTGATTCACTAAGCACAAACTGGGAATGACACACGGTCACACACAGAAAAATCTCGCTAAATATCGCACCAGTACTGATATCTGGAGAAACTTTCGATATATCACCAATAGCGGCTAAACCATCTCATAGAGAAACAGCTTGAATTTGTTTAGGATGGGTTAATAATGTTTACTAGAAGTGCACTATGTAACTTTTCAAATGGCGCGTCCACCACCTGCTTGTCACCATTAGGGATGTAACGATATCCAAATCTCTTGGTACAATATAATCACGATATGCATCTAACGGTACGAAATTTACTGCGATATTTTGGAGAGGCTGATATAATTGAAGATAGGACACTTTTTTGCTTTTAAAATACCTTGACAAGATTTTGATGTGAATTATTATTGTCATAATCTCAAGAATTCAAGTAAAAAACATATTTATTCATGTTTTCTACACTGAAATGAATCATGGGATATGTAGTTCCCAATGTTTATTAGCTCTTGGTACTATAAAAACATGCATTTAAGCAAAGGATTCTGTAATTTGATATATTGTTCGTCCTAATAAATCTCACAATTTGCAAGCAAGACGGTGTGCGGGATTTTTCTCTATTTTCTTGGGCTGCTCCTTCTCCTCCAACGCACCCGTCTCAAGTAATTGATGTGCGAAGTTCTCATTCTTTGATATATTGTGACAGCTTATGATTTTATTATGAGACTTTTGACGATACGTTATCACGATATTTCGGTTATTGTTACATCCCTAGTCACCGTGGAGATGTTATTGCTTTGTCTGGAATGCTCGATTAAACTTACCAACCTCAGTGGAGTTAAGCAGTGGAGTTAAACTATGAAACATCCCAGGCTAGAGATGTAACAATATCCAAATCTTTCTGTACAATATTTTCACGATATTCATCTCACGGTACGATATTTATTGTGATACTCTGTGGAGACTAACAAAAGTGTGAATATGCTACTTTTTCTTCTTAAAATGCCTTGACAAGACTTATTTCTCCTTGTAGTCTGCACTGAAACGAAGCAAAGGATCATGGTCTATGTAGTTCACTCTGTTTTTTTTTTAGCTATTCCTGCACCATAACTGTTCATTTAAGTTAAGAGACTTGTAATTTGATATATTGTGATGGTCCACGATATTATTGTGAGACCTTTGTCGATACGATATCAGGATATTTCGATTATTGTTACATTACTATCCCAGACATGAAATTGTAAAGCGTCTTTGAGCGTCTGGAGCGATTTACAAGACTAATGCATTATTATCTCAGACTCTCAGATAAAACTATGACGATTAAGGATCAAATGTTTGCTTTCCTTAGTTTGTCCGCCTCTTTTTATACACTAAACCTGCTGTCAATATTGTTATTTGTTCAATGCGTGTTTAATCCTGTTTTATGTCTGTACTATCCTCTGTGTTTGGTACTTAATTAAATTTCACTTGGCGTTCATTAATTAAAGGGAAGAAGAAAAAAAGACAACTGGTAATACATTATTATTACTTTTTTTTTTTTAAAATTACATAGCCAAATGTGTGTAAGTAATCATGTAATAACAATAAAATGAGATTAGAATTTTCGTGTATACGGTCCTGCATTACTTTTATAGCACGGACAGTTTCGGACATACAGTACAGTTATCAGACTGGTTTAACATGAGTCAGCGTATTTATTCACCCATACATCACCTTGTGTGTGTAAGCCTGTCTCATTCCAGCTGACAGTAACACTCGCACATACTTTCGGCACTGGCCTTCACTGTAAAACTGGTTGAGTGCCTTAAATTAAACAAAGGGTGTGGGCTGAACCGAACAATACTCCTTTGAATGCCAAGGAGTAAGCCAAGCAAATGAAAGACAAAGAGAAAAAGATGAAATCCAGGCATTCCACACTGCGTTTTAAATATAAGTAGGATCATGTAGATTGTCATTTAGTTTGCTTTCCCCCTGCGTAACGTATCCAAGGTGCATCGCATGTGCTGTATTCTGTCTCACGAAAGCCGCGCTGAGCTCAACATTGTCAAACCAGTTGGAGAAGTTTCTTGGGACTTGATCCAACCAAATGCTGTCACTTCTGCTGCCAGCACGAGAGGAGTTTATAGCAACTCAAAGGTCTCCATGTTTTATAATGGCAATAAAATTACTTAATCAGATGTAAAACTACTTCCGAAATGCTTACTTATAACAAATATTATTACTTACTACAACTATTAGTACTCTTATAGAAGGCTGGATGATATGATGATTCAAATCCTCTCCCTATATATGTTTGAAATAGTCAAATTACCATTCAGTAATTATGTTTAAAGGTGTCTGGAATGTTCCACCATATGGCATTAAGCTTATCTTGTATTTGCTCAGTTACAGGTGTTTTATTGGCTTGGAAAACATGCTACGTTTATATGATGCCGGTCTGAACAGAAGAAGCAAAAGTGGCGTCGCGTCTTCACTTTTTATTCCGCGATTAGACGAGCGTTTTCAGGAGGAAATCTGCGTGCATACGGTGCCGCAAAAGTGTGACGCTATGTGACGTAAACGCATGCACGACGTGAGCAGATCTGACCAGAGTTTTGCGTCTTGGGCAGTGTAGACGGAAACACTACAGCGGAGCGTATTCAACTTTTCCACTCTGGAGGGTGGTTTCAGAGATTTAAGCCCCAAAAACGCCGTCACCGTCTAAACGAAAGGCACTTCCGATAAAATATTTTGTCGTTTTTACCCACAAGCGTTCTCAGCCCTGATTGTGAATGAGCTTGCCTCTCCACAGATCTGACCTGTAACTTGGCATGGTGGAGTCACCTGCTTGTCTCCACGGAGATAGATGTTTAATAACACACAAGCAGGTGGCAAAACCTCCAACAGAAGTTACTAAGTGCACTTTTAAAGTGCTTAATGAGTGAGTGACAGGTGGATTTAACCAATCAGAGTGAAGTGTGAACTCGTATTTGTTACCTCTCTTAAAAGCACTAAACATTGGAGATAGACTCACATGTTTTGGCTGATATATCGACCTGATACTTGTAATTTTTAAAAGATTTTTAAGATTACTCTTCTTTCTGCTCCTTTTCATTCATTTCTTGTATGTTTGATGTTGTGACACTGTTGATGTCTTTTTATTCTATTATCTATTTTTTTTAAATACATAAATTAACAAAAAAATAATAAAAATTTGCACAGCACCTATTGGCCTTAATCTACATTATGTAACTTTTCTGGTGGAGGGTGCATTAAATATTTTTCTCTGGAATGTTTCACAGTACGCCATTAAACCTTTCTATCTTCATGGAGACCAAACCAGACCAAGTTACAGGTCAGATCTGTGGAAATTTTGATATTTTTGAGCTATAAAACCACCTGTAAAATAGAGCTGTTTAATGTCATACTGTGGAACATTTCATGCAGAGCAATGACACATCCACAGGAACAAGCAGGTGACAGATCCCCAGCCAAAAAGTTCCACGGTGCACTTTTAAATATCACTCAGATATTTTGTTTTGGTCGATTTGCTGCCTAAAAGTACACACAAAACTTTATATTAATACTTTAATATGATGGTAAACAAGGGCCTGGGGGGAATTTGAGGTAAGTTTAAATTACATAAGCCACTAAATCACCAAAATCAGTCTTAATATCATCCCAAAAATATCGTCAGTTTATTGACCAACTGTGTCTGCAATGGCAACGAAAAATCCCATCTTTCATAAAAATACTGAACATGATCTGTAGGCTATAATTGTAGTTTGGTTTCTTAGCATTTAGTTAAATTGTCTGTCCTTTAATCATGTACTGCCCTCTGCCAATAAACTCTCTAACATAGTGACAGCGCTGCACAAATATGGCAAAAATTATAATCACAATTACTCTAAATTACTACAAAATTAACATATAGAGAAAGTATGGATAAACGAAATGTATTTTATCAGCAATATTCTGTGGCATGTAGATTAGATTAGTTTTTAGGGACAGAAGAAGCATCCATATTAGTTTTATTTTCACTTTTTGTATTTAAATATCGTGATAATTGAAATCCCAATTATAAAATGTGATATGGAAAACGTTGTGTAGACATTTTGGAGATGAGGAAACTGTTTAAAATAATAATAAAATAAAATAAGGACACTTCTTTCACACCGCTGTTACTTCATAATTATATTTCTAAGTGGTACCAGTAATAATAGAAAATGTCTGATTTGAATTTTTGTGCGTCACTTATCAGCATTCGTAAGTAATGCCATAATCAACAGTTACACAACTCGGCCAAAGTCTGTTTCTTTTATTTACAGCTCCACAGCACAGCGCAGCAGAGCTTTTACTCACTCTGGTATCACGCTCAGGTTTCATTCAGATGGGATTTTAGGGGGAGAGAATTCTTAAGCAGCTGCTCAGAGGAGAACTAGTTTTATGTGTTATTTTAAGACTTGATGGTACTTATTGTTGTGTTGGTAATACTAATGATTTGGAGACAACACTTGGATTTAAAAGGACACTTCTCAGCAGTGTGTCATAAGAAACGTGCTAAAATATGCAAAAAAGTCCAAATATCGTACTGATATGTCAACCAACCAAGTCTATAGTTTAGTTTAGTTTAGTTAGGATAAGTCTGGGTTAGTTATGGTTAGGATAAGTCTGGGTTAGTTATGGTTCAGATAAGTCTGGGTTAGGATACGTCTGAGTTAATTATGGTTAGAATAAGTCCGGGTTAGTTTTGGTTAGGATAAGTCTGAGTTAGTTATGGTTAGGGTAAGTCTGGGTTAGGATAAGTCTGGGTTAATTATGTTTAAGATAAGTCTGGGTTAGGATAACTCTGGGTTAATTATGGTTAGGATAAGTCTGAGTTAGTTATGGTTAGGGTAAGTCTGGGTTAGGATAAGTCTGGGTTAATTATGGTTAGGATAAGTCTGGGTTAGGATAACTCTGGGTTAATTATGGTTAGGATAAGTCTGAGTTAGTTATGGTTAGGGTAAGTCTGGGTTAGGATAACTCTGGGTTAATTATGTTTAAGATAAGTCTGGGTTAATTATGGTTAGGATAAGTCTGAGTTAGTTATGGTTAGGATAAGTCTGGATTAGGATAAGTCTGGGTTAATTATGGTTAGGTTAGGTCTGAGTTAGGATACGTCTGGGTTAGTTATTATTCAGATAAGTCTGGGTTAATTATGTTTAAGATAAATCTGGGTTAGTTATTCTGGGGTGGCTATGGTTAGGATAAGTCTGAGTTAGGAAAAGTCTGAGTTAGTTATGGTTGGGATAAGTCTGTGTTAGATAGTCAGGTTCAGTCTTACTTAAGTCTGAGTTACTTTGTCGGGGTGAGTCTTACTCGTAGTGAAATCCGATATCGTGATTTCCGACCAGCACCACAAGCTCAGTGTCCGGGGAGTGTCTGAACATCCTGTGGAAACGGCGCACATCGTCCTCCCAGTGCTAAAGGAGACACACAGAGGACAGATTAGGCAATATATCTTTATCTCTTTATTTCTCATTATGTATGCTACAACATTTTGTGTTGCAATTAGTGAGATCTGCATTTTTTAAATGAGACATATCACTGCTTTGCCTGGAACGCTCCACAGTATTAAATTAAATTGATCTACGTTCATGGAAACTAGCACAGTAAAAAAAGCATGTTTTTCACTGTAATTGAATCTGGACAAGATAGATACATTTAATATCATACTGTGGAACATTTTAGGCAAAGCATTGTCATTTCCATGGAGAATCTTACATATACATACAGATACACAGTACGGGTGTGCAAAAATATGAAAATATCAATATATATCATATCGTTTGATGTGATGATACAGTATTGATATCGTGGGCTGATGTATCGATATATCACCAAGAGTATTTTTTGGTTTATTTTACTAAATTATTTTGTTACAGGTCTACAGTTTTGTTAGCCAGGCTGGCGCCACCTAGTGCCTCCGCTTAATTTAATTTCTCTCCATAGACTAGGTCAGGAATCAAAATACATTAGACAGTTTGCAAAAACCCCGGAAGTGTGCGTTCGGTCACCAGTCAGTTAGCGAAGAGTCATATATTCTGGCAACGATTCCCGAGATCGAGGATTTAAAGCCCGAACAAAGAGAATGTTTGGTGAATTTTATCAAGGAGAAAGACGTTATTACCCTTCTTCCTATGGGATTTGGGAAAAGCTTAATATACCAGTTAGCCCCGATAGCTGCACATTACATGCGTCACGACCAAATAGCAGCAACTGATTAAATGCTAAAAAGTACCCGCCTACCGTCGAGCGAACGCATCCTAACGCTGTGAGGATGAATCAGGCTACAGTTTGTTGCTTGTTTAGTGGAATGCAACTCATTTATGCGACACATTTGACATTTTCACTGTTTTGATGATTAAAATGTTTGTGTTTCATATGAACTTTGCACAAGAAGTGGTTTAACAAAGACTTTTAGTGTCACAGCCATGATTTAGCCTTTATTTTTTACTGAACCATATCGAATCGATTTGAAACATATTGTAGTGAATCGAAAGTGCACTGTATTGAGATATGTATCGTATCGTGGCCTATGTATCGCAGTATGTATCGTATCGGCAACTTCTTAATGATACCCTGCCCTAATACACACACACATACATTGTTTGAGCAGGAAGCAGGGAGCACTCGCTTTTCTTTGAGAGAAGAATACAGCCTCATGCAGGATATGAGAGTGTTAAATATGTGTGAATGAAACAAAACAAAACACAACTCCACTTATGTTTGTGAAGAGGAAACAACATTATAGCATAGATCAGAAAAATAGTGTAATTTGGCCTCTTTAATTTGATTTAGGGATAGGCAAACAAATCTATATGTCTCCAACTGGTCTTATTTTCATATTTATAGAAGCTGCTAACCCTGCATGAGCTTCTTGTATTAGTTTAACAGCTCATATCTCAGTCTTGTCTTGAATGTTAATGCTGTTGGACTTGTTTCAAATGTGCACTGTGAGCTAAATCTCGCAAATCGAATCGCAAATTAAAATGCGAGCCACAAGAAATCACTTCTTACAAAATAGTCCAACCTTAGCGTAGAATAAACATCCCTCAGCTAGTACAGCTATCTCTCTACGGTGTCTCATTATAACCGTCTCCGCGGGTTACACGGGGCCTCTACGGGTGCTCATCTGGGACACTCTTCGATCACTACATAGAATTGTGCACCTGCGTGTCTCTCTCTGGCTGCACCTCGGAGACTGGTGATTAAATCAGAGTCGTTATTTATTTATTTTTTTTACAGTGTTTGTGCTTCCCTCGTGCTCCTTTAATTAGCGACATAGCTCACCCCCCCCTCCCCCCGCTCGTCAACGCTAATTAGTTTCTGAAGGCATTTCTATCAAGCTAAAGAGAGTGACACTTTTGAAAAACGTGTCACGAAATGTGCAAAATTCAAAGCTTTAATCCAGACTGAATAATGCTATTACAAGCTCTCCATACTTAATGAACTAATAGATATGGTTTGTACTTAAAAGAGGAGGGATGGGCTGTGGTTACTGATACTGGTATCGATATCGGGGCCGATCCTGGATCAGATATTAGTCCCTTGAGTACTTCAGTAGTTACTTGCAGGATAAATCACAGTTACATAACACAACTGGATCCATTTTCTACTAAAAAAAACACCATTCTCAGTCTCTACTCTGGTATCGGTTAATATTGGGTATCAAGAACTACTTAAAGCCAAAGTATTGATATTGGTATTGAAGCTAAAGAACACTGTATTGACACATCTCTAGTTGTAGCTGAGTGAATGTAATGAATTGTTATTGTATATGAGTACATTTTTGTGGTGGCAGGTGAACTTCCTGCTTGTCCCCATGCATGTGTTGATTAATTTGATAGAAATGTGATTAACTCATACAAAAGTATAGCCAGGCTGGTGCCACCTAGTGCCTCCGCTCAGTTTCATTTCTCTCCAGTGACTAGGTCAGGAATCAGAATACAATAGACGGTTCACAAAAAACACAGAAGTGCAAGTTCAGGCACCAGACAATCAGCGAAGAGACATATATTCAGTGTTGTCAACGATTCCAGAGATCAAGGATTTAAAGCCGGAAGAAAGAGAATGTTTGTGAATTTTATCAAGGGTAAAGACATTATTGCCCTTCTTCCTATGGGATTTGGGAAAAGCTTAAAGGTTGTATAGAGGATTTTTTAAGGGAAGTGAAATACAGTGACAGTCCTTTTTCAAATGTTGTGCACCACCTTCTTCCTCCACAGCTCCCTCAGTAGAAACATCTCCTCCTGCCTCTTTACTCTAGAAATCACGCTTGTTTACAGCCAGTGTGCGTTCAGAATTACTGTTGAAGTTTCCTGTCTAGAAATAATTTAGCGACCGATGCATCAGTTTTTAGACCCTTCGTCTGCTTCAGCCGCGCCATCGCTGGAAGAGATCTCCAAGAATCACCTCAGTTTGTCTTCGCTCCTTTTCCCCTTCTCTTCTTCTTTCAGCGACTTCAAAAACCAGACGTTCTTTTGCGGCGAACTGGTCGTGGATTCTCGTCTGCCATCTCAACAAACTTTGTGCGAAATGCGAGGAAGCGACAGTTTGAAAAAACCTCTAAGAACCGCTGCATAAACCACGTAATCCCCGCACGCCGGCGAGTCAGTTACACTAGAAACGTAGGGAGTTTGATTGACAACCTAACAGCCAATAGATAAAGAGGGAGCCTCGTTTTCTATTGGCTGATGTTTATCTGGCCTCACTACATCCACAGTTCATAGATTTTCATTCTTTTCTTTGTTGGTCATCATAATTTCAAGGCTGCTGTGTCTCTGTAATGGTATTTTAAACTTTCAATGACAATTTGAAACAAAAAAAAAATCCTCCATACAACCTTTACTATACCAGTTATCCCCGTTAGAGGCGCATTACATACGTCACGACCAAATAGCAGCGATTGGTTAAATGATAAAAAGTACCCGCCTACTGTCGAGCGAACAAATTCTAACACTGCGAGTTCAGACGGTTTCTACGAAGTGATATCGGTTGATGAATCAGGCTAATAAAAGTATACTAAAAAACAATAGAATTTCATTACATTCACTCAACTACAACTTGACGTGCCAATACAACTTTGGATAAAAGCAAGAAACCCCACCAGGTCAAGTTACATGTAAGATCTGTAAAGAGGCGACCCTGCTCAACAATTAAAAAAACCACCTATTATTGAAAAAAATACAATCACCGTAGTTTAGCCATGTTATGCCAGATAAAGCATTAACATCTCCATGAAGACAAAGTGTCATACCCACACCTGAAAAGATACATAGTGCACCTTTACATTTTGAAGATTTTTTTAATTTTTTTTTTTACTTACTGTACTTCTGGCCATTGTATTGTTAGGACATATTAGTTTTAATTGCTTTTTAATCTGTCAGTATTCATGTCTAATTTGCTATTAAAATCTCATTTGTAAACATTTTAAAAACAGTGAAATGTAATGAAGTGTAATAAATATTATAATAAGCATTTTATGACTAAATAATTTTCTGTGCCTGTTTAGCTCTGATGTAGTCCTTGGTTTAGTCTTGTTCTGGTCCTGGTTTAGTCCTGGTTTAGTCTAGGTTTGGTTCCGGGATTAGTGTTGTCACGATACTAAAATTTCAAACTTGATTTTGACAATAAGGAATAGGATACTTGATAATAGAAACTGATTATGGTACCACAATGAAAATAAAAAAACACCCTCTCTTTAGACAATATAATGTGATTTTCAACATTAGATAATAGTTTTTTCTTATATATTAACGTGTGGTTTTATATCTGTGTAATCCAGGTAGGTTCCATAGTGGTCCATGGGCGTATACTAGTCTACGTCCTCTTATATTTGTACAAATACAGCTCAAAATCATTCTAAAGTTCAGGAAAGGTTCACTTCTGTCCTGTGAATGCGACTTTTTTAGTACTGATATCTGCTCAAATTAGTATTTAGTTTCAATACTAGTTTTAGCATCGATTAGTATCTTATTTTTGATACTTTTGACAGCCCTAGTTCCTGAGTTTAGTCCCAGTTTTGTCCTGGTTAAACTGAGATTCAGTCATATCTGCTTAATTCTTATTATCTTGTATTTTATTTGGTTCATTTCAAACTGTACTAAAATTGAGCAGTGAAAGCTTACATTTTTACACTGTATTCCTTTATCAAACTCATTCCCTTGTAAAATGTACACCACGCATCTAGTGTTACCCCATGTCTCTGTATCGTCCAATCACGGCCCTCGTTCACTGTCTCCGCTCTGATTGGTCGAAACAGTCACTATGAGAACACCTCAGCCTTTCATATGAACAACGCTGTGAAACATGACTTGTGCATCTTAAGAAATACACCTGTGATTTAATCTTATGTACATAAATATTTAAAATACTAGTTTGGAAAGCAGATGGAGGATTTACTAAAATAACTACAGCTACTTGGAGTTAATTTTTACACTTAAAACTGTATCAGAACAAGTATAAGAGCACATAGACTAGTATAAACCCAAGACCACATGAAAAAATAAAAGAAACTACTATGATTTAATGCTGAAAATCACATTCTATTGTCTAAAGAAAGCGTGTCGAGAAATATTTGCATCATGACAACACTCCATTATAGACAGTTTGATATTTATGTATAGATATAATAAATAAAAAGTCTAATTTAAGTGTATTTATCGCAAATTATAACCATAAACAGCTGCCAATAAACTATAGGCAAACTGTCAATGTAAATACACTGTTTACTTTGCTATTTAACATAACGCTGATGTGCGGATTTGCGTAAAATGTAGTCCTAAAAAAATCACATTGTTAATTCACTTTGATAGTCCGTGTGAAAGAGGAAGCAGATTTCTGGACAACCTCGTTCGACTGGTTTTGTAACTTTAATTATAACGTCATTGTAAGGGCAACTACATGGTTATGACTAAACATACCGGCTATATAATATGAATAATGTCCTAAAAATCTTAAAGCGACACCGTGTAACTTTCGGAAAGAGGCGCGTCAACGGGAAATTGAAAGAAAGTTAAAACCTACACTACTTTGTCCATAGAAATAGATGTGTTTTATGACATATTGTGGAGTTTTATAGCCATAGGAGACCAAATAAGAGTCAGGTTTGTGGAGATGCAAGCCTGCTCACAGTATGGATGTTTTTCAGTGTTTTTTAATGCAATAAATACTGAAAAAGGGTTTATATTTCTACAAAAATATGAATAATTTTTTACTAAAATGTTACGCGGTGTAGTTTTAAGCAAACATAATATTGAAATAATTGTGATTTGTATAAAATAATAGGAACTGTATTATGACATGGACTAGTTTTGTCACAATATTAAGATTTCAAGCTTGATTTAATCGATACTAAATACAGATTCTATACCATGATGATAATAAAAAAACACTCTTTCTTTAGACAATAGGAAGTCAAGTCTTTGTGCTTTTATACTTGTTCTAATACAGCTCAAAATCATTCTAAAGCTTCAGGAAAGGCTCATTTCTGTGCTGTAAATGTGACTTTTTAGTATCAACACCTGCTCAAATAAGTGTCTAGTTTCAGAATTGATTAGAATCTGATTTTTGATACTTTTGGCAACCCAATACCCAAAGAAAAATGGTGTTTACTTTTGTTTAAATAGCCTAATGATACAGTTTCATATATGTATAGGTATAAGGTGGAAAAACAAAAGACTAGGTAGACAGAGCGGTGCAACACTAACCAGAAATAATAGCATCTCTTACCCTTTAGACAGCTTCTATATGTAAACAGCTTAACACTATGTACACGGCAAAGCGAATGTGACATTTCACCAGTAAACAAAGGAAGAAGGAAGTGGAGGGTTGCCTCAGCAGTAACAGAATCACGAAGCTATCCACGTTTAAATGTGACGTTTAGACGCATTTTATGATGAAAACTGAACCGAATGTGGACAGCCTGTGCATATGACTGGCATGACAACCCTCTCTGCATATCAAGTGATGCCAGACTATAGGTGGGATCACATGGCAACAAGATGTACTATAAATACAAGATGTTGCATTTGAAGTCCATGTATTGTAATCTGCCTCGCCAGTTCTGGAAACAAAGAAGGTATTGAAAGCCCGGGTTGGTCAGTGGGATTTCTGTATAAATTTTTTGCCCTTCCATCTTGTTTCTTTTGTTCTGACATGATGCAGGCATGTTTGTGTACGCGGATGGTAGCCTACAACTGCAGTGCCACGATGGAGTGGATGGCAGCGCGTGGTTGGGTTTGTTTTTTAAGCTAAAATACATGTCTTTGCGCCTATCTTCATCATTATTCTCCTCCTCATCCTCGCCACAGACACAAAGGCAGCATTCAGCCAATCCATGCTAGGTTTTCTTACATTTTTGGGTTTGATATTTACCTTTTGCGAGCTCCACTTGCCTTCGTCGAAGATGTCACCAAGAATGAACACGATTTCTGGTTTTAATAGCCACAAAGCTGTTTGAAATGCTCTTTCCATCTGCCATTCTCTAAACAACAACAATAGCGAGTTACAGTGAGTGTTGACAGCGCGTAAAACCACATAAAAACATTGCAATTTTTTACCTCCGGAGCTTGTCAAACCAGTGCCCGCCTACGGCCCCTAGGAGGTGGGTATCGGACAGCACCATGGCTCGCACCGGTTCGGACGCATCGCCTCCCCGGGGACCGTCCACGTCGTTTCCCCCGCGGCCATGGCTCACGACGGGCCACGAGCACTGGAAGATGGTGGGGAAGTAAATAAGATACTCGCAGAAAAGAAAGGTTCCTCCAAGTACCACTACGAGCAGCAGGGCGACCGTCCATGTGGCTCCGAACCGCGGCATGCTGGCTGCGTTAGTGCCCGCGACTGGTGATGCCGAGGATGGGGCGAGCCATGAGGCATCTTCCCCCTGTCCCCGCAGCCTCCTCCTCCGCTACCTCCTCCTATTCTCTCTCTCCGTGGTGGTCGTCTCGGGTGCCGGGGCTCTAGCGGTGCCGCCGAGGGATGCTCATGATGGCGCGTAAAAAGAGGAGCGCGTAAAAAGTGGCGAGAAGCGAATTGACTTGTGGGAAATGGAAGCGACAAGTCTCCTCCGCGTGCCGTGTGGGGTTGGTGGTGGAGAGTGAAAGATGTGCAGCTGCAAAGAGACGGAGCGTTTCACAATCGGAGCTGCGCGCACAAAAGTCAATACCGATCAATACGCACTGAGTTTCCGGTGCACGGTTGTTTAAAAATAAAACTCAAAATGGACAATAATTGACACTGGTAAAGTAAACTGAATGCAAGGGTTTCAAGGTAAATTTAAGTTTTTTTAGCAATATAATTTTACTTCTACTTCTAGTCATATTTTTATTGAAGTAACAGTTCTCATGGTTCCTCTTCCCACTGTTTAAATAAATTAATTTCTACGACTCTTATATAAAAAAATGACTTGAAGCTCAAAGCAGACGACTTGGACTTGACTTATGGGGCCAGTGACTCGAGACTCGACTTGGACTTGGCTGTATTTGACTTCAGACTTAATCCAGACTTGAGGTCAAAGACTTGAGACTTATTTGAAACTTGCAAAACAAAGACTTCAAAATGATTACTGTAATTATGATGCTAGCAAGGCAAGGCAAGACAAGCAAAAAAAAAACAAAAACACATTATTATTATTATTATTATTATTATTATTATTAAATAATAATAATAATAATAATATATAATAATAATAATAATAATAATTTTTAATATTTTTTAATTATTATGTGTAATTAATTTATTATTATTATTATTATTATTATTATTATTAAAAAAACATGTTTTGAAGACAAAAAAAAAAAACACATTTATTGACACTGCTATAACAAACTGATTGCCACAGTTTCAAGGTAAATTTAAGTTGTATCGGCTGTAGAAAAAATAAAAAGTGTACCTGAGTGACTAGCAGGTCCCTGGTTTGATTCCTGATGACACCTGTCTTTGTAGAGTTTGTTTGTCTGGCTGGTTTCCAAATCAACTAAAAACATGTACAATATTATCGGAGATAGCTGGAATTTCAAACTACTTCCAAAATTCCTAAAAAAGTCTTCTAGCTGGGTCTTGGGTTGGGTACCAGTTTACCGAATAAAAGGTTTGAGGACTACTGGCACTGAAAAACCTAAAATTGTTACTTAAAGAATACGTCTTGTTTTGAAGCCAAGTCGGTCCTGGAAATAACACAAAATACAAAAAGGCTTCACCAGCAAAGTCTAAACCAGGACTAAATCAGTAAACAGGAGAAAATATTAGGGGTGCAATGGTACATGTATTCGTGCTGAACTGTTTCGATATGGGACGTTCTGTTCAGTGCAGGGTTATGGACGAGTAAATTCATGCAATTTGTGTGGCTCGGCTACAAGGAAGGCTCAGCTCATTAATATTCACAAGTGACTGGGGTGGGGTGGCAGTGTTTCCCGCATCGCTTTATAGTTAGGGCGCCGCCTTGACAACAATTGCCCCCTGCCTTGACTACGTCCCTCTGAACCACATGAATCCTCACAAAACTACGGTCGTCACGCCGCAGTCCTCACTTTTGCCTTTCGCTGGCACTGAATGCACATTTTAGGAGATGGGCTGTGGGTTGCATCATAAAATATGTATACCCCTGGTCTATATGATGATGAAAAGTATCCCTCAGGCGCTAGTACCAAAAATGAGGTATAATTTAAGTCCTGGTACCAGAAAAAACTGAGAAGTGCCAAGCGCTGTTGGTTGTACTGCAGCATAATTACACCGACATTAAATCAAACATGAAAAACAGATCTATGGATATCCTTTCTCTAATTTTATAAGCTGTATTAATCACACATATATCCACCGACAATGTAATGGCATAATGTTCATCTCCATTTTTCTATTACGACCCATGACCATTTTATTTTGAAAGCGCATCGGCCTTGACTTCCTGTTCACCTTAGTCAAACTGACACGTGTTTATGCCTCTGTGCAGCTGAGAGGGGATTTAACTGGGGGAATTATTACATTTCTTAGTTTTATTTTGGGCGTTTATCAGTAATAAATAACAATATATCTGAATATTTTTGCAAAAAAATCTGCTCACTCTAACCAACATAGTGGGAAACGCGCCAGGAATAAGCTCCTTCAAATAAGATTAAATGATTAGGAGCCGAAATCTAATCACCCCGAGACTGCTGACAGACTATCCCCGCGAAGAGGCAACAAACTGGGGCTAAATATGGCTTACGACTACGGTTACTTCCAGACTTGTGGCTTTGCGCACAGCTTGGTCCGTGCGCATTCCGCTTATTCACTCAGCACAAGGAGACGTTTCTATGGAGTTTTTGTCTTGGATTTGACCTGAGACACCCGGCATGCCTCAGAAATTTGCTACGTCAGCGGAGCAAGAGTTGACCCGAGGGAATGAGGAAGTTGCTCTGACAGATAGTTAAAGAGAACCTCGTGTGCAGCTTAAAACAGATAACGTGCGTTTGGGTGGAGGGCTGGTTCTGGCGTTGGTCCATAGAAAATAAGTGAAAGGGGAATGTGGGAATGCTAGAAAGGACAGACAAAAGAGTCATATGATCAAATTATTGTATTTTTTAAAAGGTGCACTATGGAACTTTTCTTGGTGGAGAGTACGCCCGCTTGTCTCCATGGAAATGTCATTGCTTTGCTTCATCTATTGTGCGGAATTAAGTTAATGTTGCAATAATTCAGATCATTTTGCAGAAAAAGAACAAAAACATTACTTGACCTGTGGTGTTAAAGTGGACCTATCGTGTAACATCGACTTTTTGAGCTTTTAGACCTAGTTTAGGGTGACCAGACGTGTCTATGTACCCGGGACAGTCCCAGTTTTGAGCCCTGTGTCCCTTATACCATCAAATTTATAAAAAACATTGATTTGTCTTAGCCAGGCTGGTGCCACCTAGTGCCTCCGCTCAATTTCATTTCTCTCCCGCAACTAGGTCAGGAATCGGAATACACTTGACCGTTTGCAAGAGCCCCTGAAGTTGTAGACCGCGCACCGGCCAATCAGAGATGAGCTGTGAAGCCATGACGTCAAACTCAAGCGCCTGTCTGGGTCCCTTTTGTGGTACAGCACAACAGTAAACAAAACGGTCAAGATGGATGTAGATGAAAACACATTCTGTGTTGGCAACGATTCCCGAGATTGAGGATTTAAAGCCGGAACAAAGAGAATGTTTAAGGGAAGAGAAATACAGCGACAGTCCTTATGCATACATGACACCACCTTTCTCCTCCACAGCTCCCTCAGTAAAAACACCTCCTCCCGCCTCCTTACTCTAGAAATCACGCTTGTTTACAGCCATTCAGAATTACTGTTGAAGTGACCTGTCTAGAAATAATTTAGCTGTTATAATTTAATAATAAGTAATTTAGCAACCGACGCGTCCCTACGTAGACCCTTCGTCTGCTTCAGTCGCGCCATCGCTGGAAGGAATCTCCAAGAATCACCTCTTTTTGGTTTTGCTCCTTTTCCCCTTCTCTTCTTCTTTCAGCGACCTCAAAAATTGACTTTCTTTTGCGGCGAACTGGTCGTGGATTCTCATCTGCAATCGGAACAAAGTTTGTGCGAATTGCGAGGAAGCGACAGTTGGAAAAAAGCCTCTAAGAACCGCTGCATAAACCACATAATCCCCGCGCGCCGGCGAGTCAGTTACACTAGAAATGGTGGGAGTTTGATTGACAACCTAACAGCCAATAGATAAAGAGGGAGCCTTGTTGTCTATTGGCTGATGTTTATCTGGCCTCACTATGTCCACAGTTGATAGATTTTCATTCTTTTATTTATTTTTTTGTCATCATAATTACAAAGCTGCTGCATCTTTGTCATGGTATTTTAAACTTTCATTGACAATTTGAAACTCCATACAACCTTTAAGGGGAAAGACATTATTGCCCTTCTTCCTACGGGATTTGGCGCATTACATACGTCATGACCAAATATCAGCGATTTGTTAGATAAAAAAGTGAGCGAACGAATCCTAATGCTGCAAGGTCAGATTAAGTGAAACTGGCTGATGAGTCAGACTAGATTTGTCTCAGTTTTATACAAGACATGTCCCTGGTGTCAATATTTTTGACCAATTTGATCCCTGCTACAGCAAAGAGAAGCATAAATTGTCATTTGTTTAGGTAAAATACAGAAAAGCTGCTTAAAAATCACCAAAACATAAAGAAAATGTGACTACACTGACACAAGTTAGTCATGAATTGGCCAAGTGCATCACAATTTTCCTTTAATCATGCACTCGTTTTACAATTTTATTATTACCAATCACAGAAAGGGGGGGCCGGTTTTGGTTTTTGAAAATCTGGTCACGTTAACCTACGTGTTTCCCCTTTTCATTTAGACTACCCTCTCGAAATTCTCCTGTATTTAACGGCATCATTGGTCCGATCTACCCGTTTTCCCAGCCACCAGTGCACAGCCACTGCTCTGTACTTGATTTGTTTTACTACACAATGGATTCGGCAGTGTCCACAGGAGGGGCCGATCCTCTATTTTTCAGCTGCCAATCAAACGTGTCATCTTAAGTGGAGAAACCGTAGTGAAGGAGTAAACTTGAGGGAGACTTCAGGAACAAACGTCAGAGAAAATAATCAACTTTATTGGTCTCAGTGAGGCGTTTAGATCCTCTTTCCTCGCATTATCTCTTCTGTGGGCAGGATTTCCTCGCCCATTTCCTACAGAATTAAGGAGAGGAATCAAGGAGGTGGAGACAAAGAATGAGAAATGAGACACGTCCAATATTGCAGACACTTGGTTCTTTGTCATGGGGCCTTTTTTAGGAGTGGCAAATCAGCAAATAATGATTAGAGAACAATAAGGAAACAAAAAAAGGGTTAAAGGTTCGTAAGTTTCTGACTCATGGTTTGGAAGAGAAAAAGAAAACACACACAAAAAACTCTGATTTCTATTATAACATGTTTTATTTGCAATCATAAAATCTTCAACAAAGTGACTGTATTTTACATGGCACATAATATCTCTGTCTGATATTCATTTGTCTCAGCTTCCTGTGACAATTTTAAGACGATTCTCCATTCAAAAGATGTAAGATTTTGTTTTAAAGGTTTTATATTACACAAAATTGACTCCTGTACTTTCAGACGTGTTCAGAATCATACCTGAAGTTGTGTTTTATTTCATTCACACGTTTGAGTAGTTATTATTAGACGGTCTACATCTCCAGAGGGGTAGTTTTGAAGCCTCAATTCCTCAATGAAACCTCAATTAATCAGATTTAATCTACAATACACTAGAATAACCTTAAGTTGTTACATTTTAAATACAGATTTTTTTTTACTTTTTGTTTAGATGAGATTGCTAGAGAAAGTCTTCAATATTTTCTGGTGTACCAAGGAGTGAAGACGTTTCAACAAAGGTAAAACAATATCTGTATCTTAAAAAAAATGGGCATTTCCAGGGCTGAAAATTGACATGATTCTAGTGAAGATGTATGGAGTTTAAAAACACAGTGGAGCTCTTCTTGCGTAACTGAGTGCTTTAAGTTTGAGAACGCAGTTTAATGTGCCGGGTTTGTGAGTTAAACATGTGAATAAAACAAAACACAAGTCCAGGTTTGTTTTTGATGAGGAAACAACATTAAAACATAAATCAAATGAAATTGTAATACAGCCTCTTTAAAGTGTTAATTACTAAAGCAACAACCCTAATTTGTAACTTTAAATGAAACCCACGGATACAATAAAACCTTCTAGTTTCTTGGTCAAATCCTCGTTTTAGCAGCGTTTCTCAGAGATAGTCTCTCCTCAAACAGAACACAGGTGTGGCTGAATGTAAATGAGTCTTCTCCTGTCATTTAAATAAGATTATAGATTTTCTGAAAACACTTTGACGCAAAATGTGACGCCAAAAACTGCAGCTCAGTTACACTCAGATACATTTGCTTGAGTAACTTTCTAGCAGCATATGTAATTTTACTCCTACTTGAGTCGTATTTTTATTGAAATAACAATATTGTGGTACCTTTTCCCACTGTAAATAAATCTAAAGTGACAAAAGCTTTATGTGACAATAAGAAATGATTTAAACATTTGTGTTTCTTGCAGCGGCTCCTTCAGATATGATTTAGTTTGGCTCATTTTTATGTTTTTCCTTTGATAATAAATAAAAAACTGGAAATATCTGATTTTGTGCATGTTTTGTCCATCAGATTGTATCAACGTCAAAGTTTTACTCTTTAAATTACTCTTATTTGAATAGTACTTTACTTAAAACATTTCTTGGACCACTACTTTGTGCTTCTACTTGAGTAATATTATTTTAAAGTAACATTACTCGAGTACAGTTTGGTTCAGGCTATAATACGAGTAACAACAGCGAACAATAAACAATAATATGTGGTATTTACATGGCATTTATGGGGCTGTTTCTAGATGTAAATGTGTCTTGCCTAAGAAGAGCAGTTATGTTATAAAAGCAGCTGGTGGGGTCAAAATAAAACCACTGTGTGCCGTCTGAATCCGTGTGTCGTTCGTTCATTCGTTTTTTTCAATATAAAACCAAAAATAAGAAAATGAAAAAACAACAATTTTCATCATTATTTGTCTCCAAAACCAAAATAAAAAACTGATAACAATTAGTTTTGTCAGTTTTTGATTTTGTGTTTAAATGAATAATGGAAAAAACAGATAACGTCCATTTCCCATTTACAGAGAGCTGGTTTAGACCTGTTCAGTCCTGTTTTAGTCCTGTATTAGTCTTGTTTTAGTCCTGTTTTAGTCCTGTTTTAGTCCTGTATTAGTCTTGTTTTAGTCCTGTTTTAGTCCTTCCTGTTTTAGTCCTGTATTAGTCTTGTTTTAGTCCTGTTTTAGTCCGGGTTTCTACCTGTTTTAGTCCTGTTTTAGTCCTGTTTTAGTCCTGGTTTAGTCCTGTCTTAATCTTGTTTTAGTCCTTCCTGTTTTAGTCCTTCCTGTTTTACTCCTGTTTTAGTCCTTCCTGTTTTAGTCCTGTTTTAGTCCTGTTTAGTCCTTCCTGTTTTAGTCCTGTTTTAGTCCTGTTTTAGTCCTGGTTTAGTCCTTCCTGTTTTAGTCCTGTTTTAGTCCTTCCTGGTTTAGTCCTGTTTTAGTCCTGGTTTAGTCCTGTTTTAGTCCTGGTTTAGTCCTTCCTGTTTTAGTCCTGTTTTAGTCCTGGTTTATACCTGTTTTAGTCCTGTTTTAGTCCTTCCTGTTTTAGTCCTGTTGTAATCCTGTTGTAGTCCTGGTTTATACCTGTTTTAGTCCTGTTTTAGTCCTGTTTTAGTCCTAGTTTAGTCCTGGTTATACCTGTTTTAGTCCTGGTTTAGTCCTGTTTTAGACCTGTTTTAGTCATGGTTTAGTCCTGTTGTAGTCCTGTTTTAGTCCTGTTTTAGTCCTGGTTTAGTCCTGATTCAGTCCGGCATCGCAGTTTAAGTCACGAAAACGGGAAATGGACATTATCCGTTTTTTCCGTTATTCATTTAAATACAAAATTGAAAAATGAAAAAAACTAATCGTTATCTGTTTTCTTATTTTAGGTTTGGAGACAAATAATGAAGAAAACAGCTGTTTTTTTCACTTTCTTATTTTTGGTTTTATATTGAAAATCGAATGAACGAATGATACACAGATTTGTCCACATCTAATTACAGAGTATTTTTATTGTCTGCGAACCAGGAAGCAACGCTGATGTGCTGTTAACATAATTATAATGCTAGGAAGGCAAGTCAATCAAAATAAAAAAAATAAACTAGCACATTTTTTCATGTTTTGAAGACAATAAAAATCAGGTATTCAGGTAAATCTAAATTCTGGACACATTTACACTGATTTGGCTTTGGTTTGAGTTTATTTAGTCCTCATGTGGACTTGACTTGGCCCTGTTCAGTCCAGTCTTGCTTAGTTCTGGTTGGTTTGGTTGAGTTTTTTCACTAGTTTAGTCCCAATTCCCATTTACCGGAACTGTGTGGGCATCATAAGCTTTTTGACAAATATAAATAAGTAATACTGTACGTGACTTCTATGTATTGAGTTGACCTACTCCATTTAACACTGTCCCTATAAATAAACTAATAAATATGAATGACTCACAGATCTATATTGCAATTTAACGTGTGACTAATGCTGCTTTTTACTGTGCTCGCGACTTGGAAAAAAACGATCTCCACGTCGAGAAAGTGCAATGGAACGGCCAATCAAATCAAGGTTCAGAAACATAAACTCAGGCCTCGAGTCGGTTGGATTTACGTCACAGCAAAAAATGTCAGCGCACACAGTAAACGTGGAGAATGATCTTTTTGTCATTTTGATATATTAAGTTTATATATGTGTAGAGAAAGTGTCTTCTAAAAACTTTGCAGTGGCATTTAGACTTTCTTTCACATTATTTGACAGTAGATTGTTTTTTCGAAGCATGTAAAAGTCAAGCTGTCATAATTAAGTCGCCGACAGCTAAAGTTAGGTAACAGATCTGAACTGACACGGCCTTAATTTATTAGTCGAAGCTCGTGACGTTGCATTAAACTTTCTCAGGCATCCATATTTTCCCCGACTGTTGCAATGGAACGCATTCACAAAAAGATGTCGAGAGAACAAACTCGGGTTTATCGACTACGGACGTTCAGTAGAATACGGAATAAACACCAAAACTCCTCCCACAACCACATTTCAGACTGAGCAGCACCTGGACGGACTAAAGAAAAGACCGAAGGGAGAGAACGAGCGGGGTCTGGGCTATGAAGAACTCTGTGATTGGTCTAACGGGAATCCACACTTTAAACTCCTCCCGTGGTGTTTGTAATGAGAAAAACCTGGCTGTACTCAGGGTAGTTCTGTGTAATGTCACCAACTACTGAATATTATAGAGAACACTGAAAGGAGCACAAACTTAGCTTTAGACATTTTTGACCAGAAAGCTGCAAATTGACCTAAATTGCAGTAAATTTGACAAAAACAATAACTATAAAGAGTGGATAAATGCTATTCAAACACCATATGCAGTTTAGTCAAAAAGTGGATTTAGTGCTTGGTTCCAACTTGGTTTAAAACGAACAACTGTACATGTGTCAATACCATAAAAAGCAGTTTCTTCTTTAAAAATATTTATCCTTGTACTTCAGTGGTTTTAAGTCGGCTCTTTTGTTTTGATATGTTGCTTGAAAATGAGAAAAGCTCACTGGGACTTGGAATAAACTCCAGTCTTTATCTCTGTCTGTATTTTTATGGTACTATGGGATCTCCGTAAGCACAGTTCTTTTCAATGCCCAAGTTGAACCAGTTTCCTTTCCCTCCTTTGTAAGCGCTGGTGACTATCCGTGCCCATCCATGTTCCCCCTGTAAAAAAAAACACAACGGGTTTGAGATACAGGAAAGGCAATATAATACTGTGCTCCTAAACTCCTAAAACTCCTAAACAGTCACACGGGGCTCTTCAGCGCAGTGTCCGAGCGGCTGGAGACTTCAACTCTGGGCACACGGCACTCAACCAAAGTTATAAAAGCACAGACAGCCTGTCTGCCCCGTTTGCAGGATAATCTCCTCAATTTGTAGATAAAATGTTCTTCTATAGTCTGTTTGTGTAAATTCTGGAGTGGAATATAAAGTTTATGGACCTAATGGAATTAAATAACAGATTGAGGAAATTCTCAGTGCACATGACTCAGAAGACGTGCTATTGTGGATATAAATGGATTTTTTTCCTTCTCTCGTGGCTCTAAACTGTAAGTTATCCATGTTTTGTTCTTCTGGACTTTGTTTTTGCTTGTAAACAAGGCACACATTTTAAAGGGATATGAATTGCTTCCCTAAGATAATGCGTAAAGTTTATACCTATAGGTCCATAGGCAATTAATTTAATTATTAATTTATTTCACATGTAGAAGCTCAGTTGGAGCAGAATCATCTGTTTAAAGTTGGGCTACGTGATTGATATGGATCGAGTTAGGCCCGTAGGAATTCTAGTGCCTGTAGACTTGGAGCATGTTGGACACTGTTCAGCGTTCACTCTGGTCTGTGCTTCCATCACACTAAACACTGCTCAGTGTTCACACCTGTTGTTTGTGTGCCCATTCATCTTGAACATTGTTATAACATTATATATAATAACTGTTGTTAGTGTGTCAGCGCCCATTCCCCCGCAAGGCAGAAAACACTTAGCGTCGCCTGCGTGACCTGTACGTGATGAGCAATTTGTGTATCATCTTTATACTGGAATCAGTATGTGACAACACTAATGTGCCCTCCAATACATGTAGATTTTGTGTTGGCGTTTGAGAAAGTAACAGACTAAGTAGAGTTAGAGCAGAGTTTTTCAGTAATGCAGTAGTAGATGTAAGCTACAGTTAAATACAGTTAACACCAAATATTTTATTCCTTTAAACAATGTTTGTATCCAGTGTCACAGCATGTACTTACAAGCAACCTAGTTTACAATAATTGTTTCAAATTGTGTTTCAGTCCCTGTAAAGGTGCACTACAAAACTGTTTTGGTGAGGTCTTGCTTGTATCCATGGAGATGTTCTTGTTTTGTATGGAATGTTCCACAGTATGGCATTTATCTATATTGCATCTATTTTATTACTAACAAATACAGTGAAAAACACACATTCTTACTGTTAACTCCCCTTCATAAATCTGGTCAGTAACTTGTCCTGTTGGCATCAGGACATCACCTGCTTTTCACAACATCTCCATGGACACACGCAGGTGGCAGACCCTCCAGCAGAAAAGTTACACAGTAAACCTTTAAAGAGACCATTACAGACTTTATGTAAGCCTGCCTTACCCAGAACTCTCCCCACGAGTTACGCACGACCCAGTACTCTGTCCCGTTGGCCACGCCCCACCCGGCCACGGACACGATGTGATTGGGCAGAGACAGAGGGTGGAACTCAGAGAACACGCCCCCCGAGTACAGCTCCAGACCATCAGTGGCCATCAACGCACAACTGCAAGAAAAAAAAAACACATTTAGAAATTAACTGTAAAAGGAAGTTAAAGCATCAATCATCAATCATTAGTAACGATCATTTGAGTGTCAGTAGAAATAGAATGATATGTTTTTTTCATGGCCGATACCTGGTTAGAATTGTTTATTTTCCTTAAAGGTCCTACATTATATATGATCTGTTTGTGATGAGGAAACAGCATGACAACAGATCAGAAAATAGTGTAACATCATGGACCCTTTAAAATATATGTTTGATTTGAAATGACTACAAACTCAAACTTCCGAGTGGATGTGAGAGTTATGTACTCACTAGTTTTATGCATTTCTTTGGGTATTTGGTGATGAGCTTAATGACTTCTAAGTTGGAAAATTACAGAGCTCAATGAGGTTTGAGTGAGCAGCAAATATTTTTTGTATTTGTACCAAAATCCAACTGTATCACCAATCAAGAACATAAAAATGCGCGGAGTTCTGTGCTGATCCTTTCGCCTGCGGTCACCCGACGGTCTACGCGGGTGCAACAGGCCTGTCCCGACACTCAGTCCTCGTTCAGTTCTTGTTTAGTCTTGGTTTAGACCTGATTTAGACCTGGTTTAGACCTGGTTTAGTCCTGGTTTTGTCATGTTTTAGACCTGTTTCAGTCCTGTTTTAGTCCTGGTTCAGTTCTGGTTTAGACCTGGTTCAGTCCTGGTTTTGTCTTGGTTTAGACCTGGTTTAGACCTGCTTTAGTCCTGGTTTAGTCCTGGTTTGTCTTGGTTTAGACTTGGTTTAGACCTGGTTTAGACCTGGTTTAGTCCTGGTTTAGTTCTGGTTTAGTCTTGGTTTAGACTTGGTTTAGACCTGCTTTAGTCCTGGTTTAGTCCTGGTTTGTCTTGGTTTAGACTTGGTTTAGACCTTTAGACCTGGTTTAGACCTGGTTTAGTCCTGGTTTAGTTCTGGTTTAGTTCTGGTTTAGTCTTGGTTTAGACCTGGTTCAGTACTGGTTTAGTCCTGGTTTAGACCTGGTTTAGACCTGGTTTAGACCTGGTTCAGTACTGGTTTAGTCTTGGTTTAGACCTGGTTTAGACCTGGTTTAGACCTGGTTTAGTCCTGGTTTAGTCCTGGTTCAGTTCTGGTTCAGTCCTGGTTTTGTCTTGGTTTAGTCATCCTTTAGTCCTCCTTTAGTCCTGGTTTAGCCTGTTTTAGTCCTGTTCATTCCTGTTTTAGTCCTGTTCAATTCTGGTTTAGTCCTGGTTCAATTCTGGTTTTATCTTGGTTTAGTCCTGTTTTAGTCCTGGTTCAATTCTGGTTTAGTCCTGGTTTAGACCTGGTTCAGTCTTGATTTTGTCTTGGTTTAAACCTGGTTTAGTCCTGTTTTAGTCCTGGTTCAGTTCTGGCTCAGTCCTGGTTTTGTCTTGGTTTAGTCCTGGTTTAAACCTGGCTTAGTCCTGTTTTAGTCCTGGTTCAGTTCTGGTTTAGTCCTGGTATTCAGTATAGAGTCTACTATAATATAATCAGCATCTTACACAAAATCGTATTTCTGAATTCACTCTCACTGCACTATGAGGACTTGCTATAAATCTGAACTGCCTTTGGTCTGATGTCGCGCTGTTGTGTTTCGTTGGAGACTTTTTAGCATATGCATGAAGGTAATACATTCAGGTGACTAACAGTTGTTCAGTAGCGTGTGGGCGGTCTGTCTTAAACGGTGCCGCGGCTGTAGGAGGACGGGTCTCTGTACCTTATGGGCCCGTTGGCAAAGATCTCGGCTTTCATTTGGTCTCGTCCTGAAACTTCTCCATAGTCTCCCACTCTCCACGCCGTGTAGTTTTTCACCACTGCGCAGGACTGGAAGTTGGAGCAGGTGCCGCACTGGTTGAACTCCTCACACTCTGAAACAACAAACGAGAAAAGGAAGTGATGAGGTTATGGTTAAAGGGACTCTATTACGCTCTGGTCTATGTTATAATGTTGTTTCCTCATCACAAACCGACCTGGAGTTGTGTTTTGTTTCACACTCAAGTGCTCGACCATGTTTTAAACTGAACTCCACACATCTTCACTAGAGTCATTTGGATAATTCAACCCTGGATTTGCTGATCTCTCCTGAACTAAAGGTAAAACGTGGCTGTAAGGTCCAAACATTTATGAAGCCAGACTGATGCTTTGTGCACCCCATTCTACCTTTTAAAATGCTTCAAAAGTGAAAGAATCTACAGAGAGCGATCCAAGTGCAGTTAAAAACTCTTGAGTATTCACATAATTGACGACATACAAAACATATAAAAAGGGGAACTTTAACAGGTTGGTGACAGGAGGTCAAAAACTGTTTGGCTCCACTCCCATGGTACACCTAGCCTGATTCATTGGCCGGTTTCACTTCTTAGAAACTGTCTGACCTCGCAGTGTTAGAATTCTTTCGCTCGACGGTTGGCGGGTACTTTTTATCATTTAACTAATCGCTGCTATTTGGTCGTGACGTATGTAATGCGCCGCTAACGGGGATAACTGGAATATTAAGCTTTTCAAATCCAAATCCCGTAGGAAGAAGAACAATAACAACTTTGTATTTGAGAATGGTCCCTACTAATGGTCCCTAATCAGTAGCCTGATTTATCAGACGGTTTCACTTCATGGAAACCAAATCCTGTAGGAAGAAGGGCAATAAAGTCTTTCCCCTTAATAAAATTCACCAACCATTCTCTTTATTGCGGCTTTAAATGCTTGATCTTGGGAATCATTGACAACACTGAATGTATGGCTCTTCGCTGATTGGCTGGTGCCCGAACTCGCACTTCCGTGGTTCTTTCAAACCGTCTAGTGTATTCCAATTCCTGACCTAGTCGCTGGAGAGAAATGAAATTGAGCGGAGGCACTAGGTGGTGCCAACCTGGCTAATGGTCCACCTGCAGTGTTGGGAAGGTTATTTTTAAAATGTATTCCCCTACAGATTACAGATTACACACCCCAGAATGTAGTTTGTAACGTAATCCATTAAATTACTAAAAGTGAGTAACGTAATCTGAATACTTTGGATTACTTGATTTGCTGTAGAGAAGCAAAGACGAGGAAATCTTCACATAAGATATTTTTTCTGCTAAAAGACAATAAAAAAGCCCAGACTTTCCTTGACGGTATGAAAAATATTATTGATAGAATGCATGGTTTAGTCCTGTTAAATCCTGTTCAAGACCTGATTTAGACCTGGTTTAGTCCTGGTTTAGTCCTGGTTTTAGTTCTGGTTTTAGTTCTGGTTTTAGTCCTGGTTTTAGTCCTGGTTTAGACCTAGTTTAGACCTAGTTTAGACCTAGTTTAAACCTGGTTTGGAACTGGTTTAGACCTAGTTTAGACCTGGTTTAGACCTGGTTTAGACCTGGTTTAGACCTGGTTTAGACCTGGTTTAGTGCCCGGCAATGAGTGGAATTACCAAACTGAATACAGTTACTCATAATTTGTACTCTGATTATGTAACTCCGGTACATGTAATCTGTTACTCCCCAACACTGTCCACCTGTACTCACCTTAAATAAGGAGCCATAGACCATTACTGAAGTAAATTTTATTAACATTAGCAATAATTAATTGAAAGAAAAATGCAAATGGATCAAATTATTCTTAAGCAAATAATCAACAAATAATCATGTTAACCATAAAGCATGACCAAAATGACCAAAAACCATGCATTTTAAGTAAATATTAAATGAAACAAAATAAGAATAATTATCTCTACACTTCACACTGCAAACTGTCTTTAATATGACCATCCCACTCGTCCTCAAAATTATGGACTTGGGCCCCAAAACTCAAAACAATCAATGGATTTCTCTGGAGCGTAATTTTAGTGGCAGGAAAAAAAGGCCATTACACAAAACGGATGACACAAACTGCACCATCAATCAAAGACTCATCAGAAATTATAATTTAAATTTCGAAAAATGGAAAAAATAACGTTTGGATTTAATTTGAAAATGGACCTCTTTGACAAAATGGGACTCATAGGGGAATGTAGGATGTCATTTGTCTAATTTTTTGCACTCAGTGTCGTGTTCAATGTTGTTTTACCAATGTTTATCTTTTCAGAAATCCTAAAAAAAAATAAAACCAGAACAAAAAAAAGAACAGAGCATTTTGAGCTTTTTTATGTAGACAGAAGACTAATAAAGAGTTACTCAAACATGTGTGAATGAAACAAAACACAATTCCAGGTTTGTTTTTGACGAGGTAAATGCATTCTAAAATTTTTTGTATAATTTTGGATCTTTAAGATACACTTTTTTGTCCCTGTAAGAAAATTCGCCCGCTGCATTTGACCCATTTAGGCCCACCTTGACTGCAGGATTGTACCTCTTGTGCATGTTTTGGGTTACGAGAAACGAGTAAAATCCAGAAGCATCTTATTTAAGTCTAGTTTAAAAACACACTTTTACTCACTGACTTTTAACGCGGCGTGAGAATTGTGTGGTCCTCTGATTGTTGTTTTATTGATTGATTTGCTATTTTAGTATTTTTTATGTTTTTTATTGACTTGCTTATTTATTTATTTTATGCTTTATTTTATTTAATGTTTTAATTTATATTGTGCTTACTCTGTCAAGCACTTTCGCAAGCTTGTCTTGGTGAAATGTGCTATACAAATAAAGTTGGATTGGATTGGATTTTTGTGGGAAAAAATAAAAATACTGTGTTAAATTGTTCATCGCTATTGATAGTTTGCAGTGACAACTAGGGGTGTGCAAAAAATATCGGAATATCGATATATCGTATCGTTTAATGTGATGATACAGTATCGATATCATGGGTTACTGTATCGATATATCACCAAGAGTATTTTTACGTGGTTTACTAAATTATTTTGGTACATAGCTTCAGTTTTGTTGCTTGTGGAAACTCATTTATGTGACACATTTGACATTTTGACTCTGTTTTGGGGATTAAAATGTTTGTGTTTCATATGAACTTTGCACAAGAAGTGATTTAACAAACACTTTTAGTATCACAGCCATGATTTAACCTTTATTTTTTATTGAACCGTATCGAATCGATTTGAAATATATCATATCGAATTGAAAGTTCACTGTATCGAGATATGTATCGTATCGTGGCCTACGTATCGAGATATGTATCGTATCGGCAACTTCTTAATGATACCCAGCCCTAGTGACAACACACTGGGGGTGCTCTAGATGTATGTGTATGGTGGAATGTTCATCAGTTGCCATGGAGACGCAATGCAAACACTGTTAAAAGGTTTTAGGATTGTCTGAAGACGCAAAAAACAGATACAAAATGGATTTAAACAGCACATTTTCAAGAGGCTGTGTTCAAATTAACAGTTCACGGTCCTGTTTAGGTGTTTAAGTGTTTGATTTTTTTATTTTTAAAGATGAGAATGATTGAAAAACTGGTGAATAATGTTAGTGACTAGGGCTGGGTATCATTAAGAAGTTGCCGATACGATACATACCTCAATATATAGGCCATGATATCACATATCTCGATACAGTGCACTTTTGATTCAATATGATATATTTCAAATCGATTCGATACGGTTCAATAAAAAATAAAGGCCAAATCATGGCTGTGATACTAAAAGGCTTTGTTAAATAATTTCTTGTGCAAAGTTCATATGAAACACAAACATTTTAATCATCAAAACACTAAAAATGTCAAATGTGTTGCATAAATGAGATTCCTTTCACTCCACAAGCAACAAAACTGTAGCTCTGTAACAAAATAATTTAGTAAAACACACCTAAAAATACTCTTGGTGATATATCGATACAGTATCCCACGATATCAATACTGTATCATCACATTAAACGATACGATATATCGATATTCCGAAATTTTTGCACCCCCCTATTAGTGACTGTAATTTTATTTAAGAGGGACTTCCAACCAGTATTTCCAACCAAGTCAGCTCTTTCTGGTCAGACTGTGTTAAAATGAAGCTCAGATTAAAGTTTTAAAACGCCTCAGACAGAGCAGAGCCTCCAGTTAGCGTCACAACCCCGGGGGGAAAGTCGAATACATCAGCAGAAGTATCAGTATCAGCGAGCATTTTGAAAGCCTTGGACAGAAGCTTCTCGCCCACCCCGGCCGTGTGTCATGTGGTGTATAAGATAATCTGAAGTGACACCGGCTTCTCTCCATTGTCCTTGAGATGACTTTTCTCCAACACAAGGCCTGTTTATGTGACGGACGGATACTCTCAAAGGCAGCGCTGGTGAATAAAGCTTCTGGAAAAAAAAAAAAAAAAAAACCACAAAAAAAAACCCACAGACAAACACAAAAAGATGAATCATTGAAAGAGTGGGAGATGGAGACAGACGCAGAGAGAGAGAAACAGAGAGAGACAGACAGACAGAAAGAGAGAAATAGAGAAACAGAAAGAGACAGAGAGACAGACAAAAAGACAGAGATATACAGACAGACACAGAGAAAAAGAGAGAGAGAAAGACAGGCAGAAAGAGACAAAACAGAAAGAGAGAGACAGAAAGAGACTGAGAAAAAGAGACAGAGAGAAAGAGAGAGACTAACAGACACACACAGAGACAGACAAACAGACAGAAAGACACAGAGAGACAGACAGAGAGAAAGACAGACAAGAAAGAAAGAGAGACAGAGAGATAGACAAATATATATATATATATATATATATATATATATATATATATATATATAGAGAGAGAGAGAGAGAGAGAGAGAGAGAGAGAGAGAGAGAGAGAGAGAGAGAGAGAGAGAGAGAGAGAGAGAGAGAGAGAGACATACAGACAGACAGACAGACAGAGAGAGAAAAAAGAAAGAAAGACAGAATGAGAGAGACAGAGAGAGCGACAAAGAGAGACAGGCAGAAAGACACAAAGACACACGGAGAGAACGAGAGAGACAGAAAGAGAGACAAAGAGAAAGAGACAGACAGACAGAAAAAAAAGAAAGAGACAGAGAGAGAAAGACAGACAGAAAGAGACAGAGAGAGAGAAAGAAACAGACAGAAAGAAAGAGACAGACAGACACAGAGAGACACAGAGAGAGAGCCAGACAAAGAGAGACAGATAGATAGAGAAACAAAGAGAGAGACAGACAAACAGACAGAGAAAGAGAGAGAGACAGACAGAGAGACCGACACAGAGAGTCACGCAGAGAGAAAGAGAGACAGAGAGAATCAGAGAGAGACAGACAGAGACAGAAAGACAGACAGACAGAGAAAGAAACAGACAGACACAGAGAGAGACACACAGAGATAAAGAGAGAGACAGAGAGAAAGAGAGACAGAGAAAAAGAGAGAGAATCAGAGAGACAGACAGAGAGAAAGAGAGAGAGAGAGAATGATAGAGATAATTAGAGAGAGACAAACAGACACTCACACACACAGAGACACAGAAAGAGAGATAGAGAGAGAGATAGAAAGAGAGACAGACAGAGAGAAAGGGATAGAGAGAGAGAACTACAGACAGACAGAGAGAAAGAGACAGAGAGAAAGAAACAGAGAGAGAGACAGAAAGAGACAGGAAGACAGACAGAGAGACAGAGACACAGAGAGTCACACAGAGAAAAAGAGAGACAGACAGACAGAGAAAAAGACAGAGATAATCAGAGAGAGACAGAGATAATCAGAGAGAGACAGAGATAATAAGAGAGAGAGAGACACAGAGAGACAGAAAGACAGAGAAACAGGAAGAGGCAGACAGAGAGGAAGAGAGAACAGAGAGAGAGCTGATGCTGCTTTTGCCCTGGGCCTCTGTCACAATAAGAGGAAGAATGGCTGCTCTGCTCTTAGGGATAAAGCACGGATAAGTCCTCAAAGGAAACACAAACAGCTGTATGTTGAAGGTACAAGCTATTTAAAGCCCCCCTGTGGAACTTTCTAGACAAAAATATAGCCCGGATTTTCCACCTGCTTGACTCAATAGAAATGTTGTTCTTTTGGCTCTAATCACCTGCAGTATGGCAATAAAAATATCTACATGAATAATGTCCCAAAGTATGGTTTAAAATGTTGTAAAAGGGTAGAAGAGGGTATTTCTTTGCCCGGAATGTTCGACAGTATGGCATTAAACATATCTCCATAGAGAAGCAGGTGACGCTAGGCTAAAGTAGGTTAAAACAGATACAGATAGATTTAAATGCCATATTGTGGAAAAACACACAAAAAGCAAAAACGTTTTCATTGTAATGTGCAGGTTCCACCTAGGCTGATTCATTAGCTGAAACCGTCTGATCTCGCAGCATTAGGATTCGTTCGCTCGACGGTAGGTGGGTACTTTTTTTATTTAACCAATCGCTGATATTTGGTCGTGACATATGTTAACGGGGCTGATTGGCTGGTGCCTGGACTCCCACTTCTGGGGTTTTCACAAACCATTTAGTATATTCTGATTCCTGACCTTGTCACTGGAGAGAAATTAAATTGAGCAGAGGCACTAGGTGATGCCAGCGCCAGCCTCAGACTCACTAAACTAAACCTTCAAAAAACTGCTCAAAACTCACCTTTTCCTCACAGCCTACAGCCCCCACACACGACTGCTCCTCATTACTGTTTGTCCTGTCCTTGTTTTAATGTTACTTTATTGTGAAACATCTTTGTGTTACCATGAAAAGCTCTATATAAAACCAATGTATTATTATTATTGTGAAACATTGTTACGATATTAAAATTTCAAACTGGATTTTGATGACTTGATTTTAAGAAATAGACTCTGCTCCTCAAAACTGATTTTCGATACCACAATTATAATTTTTAAAATGACTTATTGTTTTATGTTTTATGATTAAATACTAGGGATGTAACGATATCCAAATCTCACAGCACGATATTATCACAATATGCATCTCACAGTACGATATTTATTCCAATATTTTGGAGAGGCTGATATAATTGTAGACAGGACGCTTTTCTGCTTTTAAAATATCCTGACAAAAATTAGGTGTGAATTATTACTGTAATAATCTCAAGAATTCAAAAAAACATATTTCTTCATGTTGTCTGCACTGAAATGAATCATGGGATATGTAGTTCCCGATGTTTATTTGCAATTGCTACTATAAAACTATGCGTTTAAGCAAAGGATTTTGTAATTCTTTATATTGTGACAGCCCATGGTATTATTGTGAGACTTCTGACGATACGATATCACAATATTTCGTTTATTGTTACATCCCTATCAAATCATACTTTCTTTTATATTCCCATGTGGCCTTATATCTGTGTAATGGGCGTGTACTAGTCTGTGCGCTCTTAAACTTGTTCTGATACAGCTCAAGATCATTCTAAACATTCATTTCTATCCTGTGAATGTGACTTTTTTTTAGAATCGATACATGCTCAAACTAGTTTCGATCAGATTTTCGATACTTTTGACGACCCCAGTCCTTACTTTGGTTTTTGGCCTGGTAGTTGTTGCAGGTTTCGTCTGGGATTCCTCTGCGGTGGGCGTAAGCGTACACCCTGAGATGGTCTCCTCCAAAACAGGACCCGGCATGTCCGCAGTCGATCACATTCTGCACAGACAGGTACGCCGACGGCCACGAGCCACCGCGCTTGATGTTTATACGGTCTGCAAGAAAACAACAACACAAAACACTTAAAGCTGCACTATGAACTTTTAGGGTGGAGAGTAGTTGCTAGTCTTCATTAAGATGTCTAGCAATATTTATACAGTGTTAAAACATTGTTCCCTCGTCTAAAACATGCCTGAAGTGTTTTTCTGAATCATTCATGCATCGTGTCTGAGTAATGTAGCAATCTCTCACAGATCCTATTTGAACCCTCTTTATTGTCTTTATTTATTTATTTCATATGAGACCAGAGACTTAAAGAGACAGAGAGAGACTCCAAACAGAGCATCAAAACCAAAAAATAATTAAACCATAAAAAAGTTGTTTTCAGTGAATATAACATTTTCAAACCAACAAAAGTTAACATGGTGATCTAAATATGTTTTGTGTTAGTCGTTAATACCTCACAGAAGTGTAATTCCCCTCTTTAAATTCTTTAGTTGTGCAATAAAACATATAAACCAGCAGAGGGCAGGAGAGTGTAGCCATTTACCATTTACTTTTCTCCATCCCTTCTTCTGTTATTCTGATTGCCTTGTTAATGTGTTTTCCCAAATATACAAAGGGTGTGTGATGGTGGAATAGTATTAATAGTACTGTCCTTATAAAAAAATAAAACAAAATAAAACTTACAAAGCAGAATTACACAAAGAGGCTGTGAATGCAACAAAACAAAACTCTAGGTATTAAGGATGTGCAATTAATTGAATTTTGATCGCGATTAGTATTTGTGTTTATTTTAGGATTAGTTTATTTTGGGATTTGTTTATATAAATAAGTTTTTTTTTTTTTTTTGTAGAGATTGTAGAACAGCTGGATATATAGTTTATTTTGGATACGTTTATGTTTTTCTAAGCTTTATTTCATGTTCAAAGTATATTTTATTTATTTTATGTTTCATACATCGCAAAAGTGTTCTAAGGTTCATATTTGTAGCCTATATTTATTGTCACTTTGAAAGTTTTGTGTAAATTATCAATAACAAAAGTGTTTTTTTAAGATGCTGAATAAATGCACCATGTAACTAAAAAATAATTGTTTGAATAATCGTGATTTCAATATTGACAAAATAATCGTGATAATGATTTTTTTCCATAATCGAGCAGCATTACTAGGTATGTATATTTTAAATAAGAGAATATTATTTAAAAAAATCATTCAAACCTCTGTATCATCTGTACGTTTTAAATGTTGCGCTAATTTTGCACAAAATTATTTATTATCTCTACAGAACCACTACTGCAGCTTTTCATTAAAGATGGAGTATTAACTGCTAACACATAACATATTTACATCACCACGTTACTTATTATTGAAATTTTGAAAATGGCATTTTGTTTTTACACTCTTGAGTCCCTCCTCCCTTTGCACCTTTTTGCTCTCTGCATCACTTCCCCTTTAGAGTGCTAACACCACACAGTCAGCGTGCAGCCCGTTAATGAAACTACTGCACATTGCACCAGGTCTGTCAAGTTGTAGTGTATCGTTTTGTATGATGCTTGTAGAAAATTGCGTGCGGGAGCTTGGGTGATGCAGGGTTGTGGGCTGTAAGGAGAGTTGAGGGATTACTCAATGTTATGGTAGTGTGAACAATAATCTTATTGTACTCATTTCATACTAAATGCTCGCTACATTTAAAGTGCAAAATGTTCTCTTCAGTGGCCTTGAATGATACAAACTGCAGGTGCTCCGTGATTTTCCCAGAATTATGTATCAGCTAAAAGGACTTTCCAAGACTTATGTATCAGATAAAAAAACACATTTTAACATTTAAAGACCTTTTTAAGACCACTTAAATGAAAATTAAGACCAACATCGCACTCATTATGCGGGCGAAAAATCCCAGATCCAGTTCTAATAATGACCAACCAACTACGGCAGGAGTGTCAAACTCATTTTGGTCCGGGGGCCCTATCCAACCTACTTTGATCCCAAAAGGGGCCGGATCAGAAAACTCATGTCATACACACCACAAAAATAACAATAAGTTCAAATATTTGTGCAGAGAAACACAAATCTATTACAGAAATCTTTTTTAATTGATGAACTCTTTCTTTTACAAAATATTATAACATTATGAACAACCTGAAAAATACAATTTCAACACAAAGTTTTAACATGAACTTGTTTGCAAATAGGAATAAGTCAATTTTTCTTGGAAAATCCTGCACTCGGCTCCACTTTTCTTTTTGCTGATGAGGGTGTCACGGTCAACAGTCAAAACGATCGTCCTTTAAGAGCGTTTGGAAAGAGACAAGTCTTCATTTGTGCTGCTCTGGTGGGAGGGGCCACGTACAGAGACGCTGGAGACACTGTTATGATAAACACCACAGAAAATTACCAATATTTTAATAGAAAATATAATACAAATATTTTAGTAGAAAATCAGCTGAGGGTCACATTAAAAGGTCTCGGAGGGCCGGATCTGGCCCCCGGGCCGTATGTTTGACACCTGTGAACTACGGTACTATATCTAGAATCTAAGAGCCACTGGATTAAACCTACACTTCCCCATGATCCATCCAACATCTTCCTCCATTGTACTGATTGTTTGGACAACAGAATTTGAACTTTAAGACCTTTTTAAGACTTTTAAGACCCTGCGGCTACCCTGTTATAACTGGACTATACAAAGGTTTTATAGACTCTCAGACTTCTCAGAAACCTCAGCTAGATGCTTGTAGATTATTGGTATGCTTATGTTATACTACCAAGCTATAACAGTTACTCTTTGTCCGCACTTTTAAATAGATCATATAATTTAATTAAAAATGTCTGAAAAATGCAAAAGAAAGCTCATTGTGTTAGATTAGAAGAGTGGGGGTGGGATTAAATATGTTTTATCTTCTTCCCACTCCTTTCTGGGCAATATTTTGTTGTGGTTGTTTTCATTTCTATTATGATTTCTCTTATGTTATATGTTCCATTGTATACAAATGTAAATCTCTACTTGCCAAAAATAAATAATATACATAAACATACATAAGACTCACTAACATTTTTTGATTGTTCGTCACCCTGATGCTGTGAATTCTGCTGTAACACCATTAAAGATACTGTAAGAACGATCTCCGTGCCTCTGCGCTTGTTTTTTCATCATCAACATCAACAGCAGAAACCCCAATACACCCTCTTTAAGAAGAAAATGTGCCTTATTTCTCCCACACATTTCAGCGTGCAGACATTAGACAGTACCTGCGAGCGCGCTGGTGGCCCCCATGGCCCAGCAGGAGCCACAGTACTGGGGGATGTGCTGGTTCCTGGTCACACTCACAAAGTTTTTTCCTTTGATGTTTCTCCAGTCCCAGGACTCAGGCAGGTCTGAAGGGGCCAGGAGCTCATGAGGGCGGCTGTGGGTCCTGTAGGAAGCAGAAGAGAACAATAGAGTTAAAGATCTCAGGAGAAAAGAGGGGAAATGATTAGACATCTTATTAAAGAGGGGGTATTATGCAAGATTTTTTGGAGCATTATATTAGGTCTGTCACGATAACATAAAGCCACTGACATAAAGCAAGATAATCCCAGTAAACCATTTTTAAATAGACAGTATCATTAAAAGGTCTGAGCTGCAACAAATACATAGTAGAATGAACTCTTAATTGACAATAGAAGTTAGTTATTCAACAGCTAGGGTGACCAAACGTCTGTTTTTCCATGTACATGACCGTTTTTTGCATCCTGTCCTGGGTGTCTGTTTTTTTTTTTTTTTGTTTTTTTTTTTAAAGTGATGGAAATGTCCGGATTTTCATATTACTGTTCATTGGGGCCATTAAATTGAGCGGCTCTTGTAGCTCTCTGTGAACTCAGAACGAGCGAGTAGATACAAACAGCGCAAATGTGTATTTAACAATGACTTGTACAAAAAATTCTCCATTTTCCAACATGGTCAGGACAAATGGGAGGCCATGTGCACAGGTTGTGAGGTGAGAGTGGTGAGTGTAGCTCAATGTCGAGGCCCCACCCCCCCACTCCTGGTAAGGTGTCCGGGTTTTCACAAACAGAAATATGGTCACCCTACCTACAGCTCAAGTTTTACTGTTCAATATCCTCCAAGGCCAGAATACATTGTTTTGTAGAAGTAGTAAATTAAGAAAGAACAGTATGGAGCCTGTTACTAACCATCTTACAATCACAACTGAACCTGTGTTGCCACTGCCTTGCCCTGCAGATAGAGGACACCTGCAACCACCTTTCTCATAGTTAGTATCTGGACAGGCCTCATGTGAAAGCTCAGAACCTCCAGAATTCCCTCCCTGAGCTGGAGAGGCTGCACTAGCACTGATCCATGACTGGCTGCAGGTTCTGGGGTTTAGGCAGTGAGTGACCATTTAGCTCAAAGAGAGGCATTTTAGGTTTAAACCAACTGGATTTCAGCACTGAAACTGGCAACCCAAATAAGAGAGAGCCTTCTGATTGGTCTTGAGAACCAAAACACCAAAATACAATAAACAACTTGACCATCATCTCCAATTATTTTGTAATTAGGAACAAAATCAGAAGGGCTGGTTATCATTAAGTTGCTGATACAATACATATCTCGATACAGTGCACTTTCGGTTGAATACAATATATTTTAAGGGCTAAATCATGGCTGTGATACTAAAAGTCTTTGTTAAACCACTTCTTGTGCAAAGTTAATATGAAACACAATCATCAAAAAACAGTGAATATTTTGAATGTGTCACATAAATGAGTTTTCTTCCTCTTAACAAACAAAACTGTAGCGCTGTAACAAAATAATTTAGTAAAATATGCTAAAAAATACTCTTGGAGATATATCGATACAGCAGCCCACGATATCGATACTGTATCATCAGATTAAACAATTAATCAACAAACGATATACTGACATTTCGATATTTTTGCACACCACTAAAAATCTGTGTTACAGTTGTTATCAGTAAAAGCTATATCTGATTTAAACAGATAGGTAATGTTTATAGAATTTAAAATAAATAATAAAAAAATACATAAAACTCCTTTAACGATAACTATTCCCTCCAGTGAGATAAGATCATTTGGAAATAGTTTTAAAGAGACGTCACAAGTTAAAGTTATAAATGTGTGTCTTCTGAATAATTAAGTTAAATTAAATGAGTCAAAATGTAGCTAAAATATAATTAATGACACGATTTGTTTACTTTTATATGACAGTTCAATCCTGCACAGCTCATATTTCTATTATCGTTTCTCATCATCTCAAAAACATAACAATGCACCAATAAAACCCCTTATTCTCGAAAATCATGCAGTTTTCCGCTTCCTACCTCACAAAATCCGGTCTGTCGTCTTGAATGGGTTTGTAACAAGGCTCAGTCAAAAGTTTCAAAGCTGTAATTTCCTTAAAATATAAGAATAAACAAATGAGCAGCGGGCAGAGAGTAAACAGCGCCGCCATGTTGGATCTGTGTGTGGTCATGAGGAGTCACAGCGCCCTCTGCTGGACAACACTTAGCACAGTCAGAGTTAGTTAGAGGAGCCAAAATGCACAAAATACGCAACAAAAATATATAAATAACTGTCTAGTCGTACAATATACGCAACTAAAATATATAAATAATTGTCTAGTCGTACAATATACTCCACAAAAACTATATAAATAATTGTCCAGTCATGCACAGTTTTTTTTTTTTTTTTTTTTTTTTTTTTAATGTTAGTCATAGCCTATTTATTTAATATTTTCATTGCTAGTAACTATGATAATCAAAATAAAAAAAGCCTACGCCATACAGCCATGTATTTAGTGTAACCTTTGCTCATTTTTAACATTCATTGTTGTTGCCAAAAGTGTGTAAATTACTTTATATTCTAAATGTACAGGTTTTATCAATTACCTGCTATATATAACTCTACTGAGTAACATTTTGCCCTAAAAATAGACTTTTATTTTTAGTTTTTTTAATTGCACTGAAAAGCATTAAAAACATGTGTCCATGTGAACGGACTTATATCTCCACATTGTTTTGAAATATGGCAAAGGAGAAATTCAATTTGTCAGCTGGACAAAGTGGATTCTACCTGGATGATTAAGGGATTTTTCACACATCTTGAGAACAACTATGAGCCTACCATTGAAAAGGCTGACAGTATTAACTGAAAACAACATATTAACATGTTTAATAAAATTCAGTTACGTTTTTGATACTGTCTCCTTTTATTCTCCGTGTTAAATTTACTCCCTCTTCAGAGTGCAACAATCAGCTAATGAAACTACTGCACAGTGTATTGAACTGAGTTGAATTGAACCGTCATGTGGGAGCACAGGTTTCCACACGTCTCCAACACTCTGGCTAACTAGGAAATTTCAGATTGTCCCTTTAATTGTACATAATACCCTCTCTTTAAAGTCAGAATTGAAAAATGGGAATTCCCTTTATGCCTTATTGTTGCTAGGCATTCAGTAAAATGTAAAATGTAAAAAGTGAATACTGTTTAAAGGTCCTGTATTAAGGAACATTGACTCTTGTGAGCTTTTAGTCATGTTATAATATTGTTACCTAATCAAAAACAGACCTGGAGCTGTGTTTTGTTTCATTCACACATGTCTGAGTAACACTTTATTATTAGTCTGTCTGCATCTCCAAAGCTCAAAATGCTGTATTCCACCTTGTGATGTCATGAAGCTGTGGTTTTCAGTTCAGCTCGTTTTACCTGTAGAGATCAACAATTCCAGCAGTATCCATATTAGTTCATTTCATGTACATTAAGTTAATTACAGCGCACATAATTTAATTCCTTTATTCAGACTTATATTCTAATTTGGATGCACACATTTTAGTTAATATAAGTCTGAATTATCACTTACGCTTGTTCTTTTTTTGTTTTGTTTGAGCAGCCAGGTGGAGGACCCTTGTCAGAGACCATCCACGAATCAACAAAGGGGAGGGGAGCACAATTTAGTTTGTGTAAGTTCATTTGTCTATTGTTGTTGAAGATTACTTTATTGTCACTTATTATTTTCTGTATTATACTTATTTGCCTTTTTGTTGCTTTGATTAAGTTAGTAGTTTTGGTTAATTATTTCGTGTAATTCGTCTCTCTTGTGTTCAGTTTTAGCTGGCCCTCATATATTTAATTAAACACCCCTGTTTTTTGTCTGGTTGGGTTAGTTTTGTCCTGTTCAGTTTGATTTTTCAGTTTTTGATTTTTTTTTTAAGTCACTCCAGTTGGGCCCGGCTTTTTGTTAATCCATCTATTAATTTTCTTCCGCTTATCCGGGGCCGGGTTGTGGGGGCAGCAGTCTTTTTGTTAATGATTTACCTAATTTAAGCCTTTGTTAAATTGCATCTTAAATTTAAACTTATTTTCATACCTCGTCTTTGCCTTTCTGTTTGGTCCACTACACCTGGGCTGAAATTATCCAAATAATTCTAGTGATGGTGTTTCGAGTTTAAAAACACAGTGGAGAACTTCCTGTATTACCACATGACATCACAAGGTGGAAGAGAGATCAGAAAATAGTGTAGTAAATAGCGTAATATGGGCTCTTTAAGTTGAGAAAATGGTCAAACTTAATGCTGAAATATTAGAGTCATGTATTACGTTTCTATATTTAACTTCATAATAACTTCTCTCCTCTTTGGCAGCGCCCTCTGTTGGTTAATAAACTCTGATCGATGTCTAACTTCCGTGTAAACTAAAGGTGCGGAGCTGCTGACGGGGCAGTGTCAGCGGGAAACTTCTCAATAACATACTTAGTACCAATCTCATTATGACCGGGCTAATGTTTATACGCTCTGATAATGCACGGCTCAAACAAGGTTACAACTAAGAGACCTGGACTAAAGCTTGTGTTTGTATTGGCCGCGCTGCTGTTTGTGCTTTTAATGACTTAAACTAGAATGAGATTAGACTTGCATTAGCCAAATGATGAACCCGCAACTGGAGACAGCATAAATCACTGCTTATTTGATGGATAATTGGACTTCAAATTAAGGTTCGGCTGCTAAGTGTACAAGCAAAAAGCGATGTAAACAGGAAACTACTTCAAACTTGTCATGCGTCTTTCCTATTTCTCGTTTAATTAAGTTTCAAGAAAATGCAAAGTGGATTGGAAATAAAATGGGCTTTTGTACGTCACATAATGTTGGAAGATTTGCAACTCAAGAAAAAAAAAGGAAAATAAACTTGCAATAACTAATTAACAAACTAAATCAGGGGGTCATCAAACTAAGGCCCGCGGGCTGACTCCGGACCTCCACGCCCCTTTGACCGGCCCCTCAGCCCCTCTGCCCCCACCACTTGAACCCATGAGGCAATAAGAGTTGTCATGGCCTTTTTTTTTTTTTAAATTACTTTTTGGCAAATAAACCAGAACCCAAACTAGAATCTAAACCAGGACTCAAACCAGGACCTAAACTAGAATCTAAATCAGAACCCAAACTAGAATCCAGAGAAAAAAGTTTGGTGACCCCTGAACTAAATCAGTCCAAATAAATAGTTTGTAAGAAGAGAACAGTAGGAGATCTGAATCATTCTGACGTGCAGTAAAAGTTGTTTATTTAGGCAAATCGGACATGCTGATGCGTTTAGACGGTTAGATGGGAGTGGTTTTCTTCAGGGCAGATATAAAGAGTTTAAAAAGTCACCAGGGGGCCTTGAATATAAAAAAAAGAAAAAACATCATCACGTGAGGAAGTCATGTGCAGTTGAGAGATCTTCCTATCACAAAAAAGAACAGCAAAAGAATAAACTCTTGCTTGTTACTCGTAGTTCTGTCTTCTATTTGACATCAGTGTATACAGTAAGAGGTGGCTCCCCGTTAAGACTAACAGCTATATATTGAGCTAGAATGTTTTTAACTGTTAACTTAATTGAATGATTTGCAAAAACTATTTACGTGGCCATTCCGGCTTGTCAAAGCCTGATCCCGTCAGATCTCAGAAGCTCAGCAGGACTGGGCCTGGTCAGTACTTGGATGGGAGACACTGGGAAAATCAGGAGTCACAGTGGGGAGCCAGTCATAAAATCTGATGTTGTGTCCTTAGGCAAGGCATCCACATTGCTTAGTATGAAAGTGGTGTGTGCATGAGTAATGGTGATGGTCGGAGGGGCCAATGGTGCAGATTGGGAGCCACGCTTCTGTCAGTTTACCCCAGGGCAGCTGTGGCTACAATAGTAACTTACCCCCACCGAGTGTGGAGTGAATGAATAATGATCTGTAAAGTGTCTTTGCGACATGTCTGTGAAAAGCTTTCTATATAAATAAAAACTTAATTACTTTATTGTGACTTTATTGTGTTCCATCAAAATGATTAAAACATAAAATGAATGTTTGATATATCATATGTGGACATATAAATATCAAAATATTATAAAAAATATAATTCTTTGTTTTTGCACTTACCAGATCCCAATCAGCCCAAATAAGAAAATTAAATCAATAAAGCATGCCATGCAAGAGTTTCTTAGAAGGTTAAACAGTATAAATACAGTAAATACGTCCAATAGTACATAAGCAGTACACAATGACCTCTTAGAGAAAGACAGAAAACTCAGTGTCCTCATTCAGACCTTGGGAGTTTGTGGTTTCCATCGTTTGACACAGAGTTTTTAGTCCATCTCCTCATAGTTTTGGTCATGACCTCCGAGAACATGTCTTTAAGAAGTTTGATGTTGCACCAGAGGATTTCAGATGTTGTGCTCTTGGGTAATTGTGGTTTTGTGTCTTGGATGGTGAAATGTCCTTACACCACGGGGTCTGGGAGTGTGGCTGCCCGGGTGGTGCGGCTGCAGAAGTTCGAGGAGGGTTTGGGTTTGAGTCTCTGGGTTGGGGGAAGAATGTTTGTGTTGATTTTTGCCAGGCAGGTCATTTATAACCAGTTGTTTTTTTCAGGGAGGGGTTCTTGTCACTGCAAAAAGATGAGGCTCCTTGGAAAGTGCTGGGTCAGTCTGGAAACTGGCCCAGACTTGATTAATATTGTGTTTTATATTGTTTGTAAAGTTGCTGTATTGCAGAGAGAAAAACTGATTTATAGATGTGTTTTTACTTTTTTCGTTTGAAGAAGTCTTGTCTGTTTAAGGATTTTGCTTTGGATAAAACTTGGTCCAGGGTTTCATTTTGGTTGTAAGAGTTTTGTAAGTCTGCTCAGAATAAGACCACATGTTTGTCACTGCAATAAACACAACCAAATAAAAAAACTTTTATTTTATCATTTTGACACTAAGTTACAGACTGTGGCTTTAAGCAATTATGGGACTTGCAGTTTTAAATAATTATTTATTAGTATTGCCCAGAGGTGAGGACTTGCAAGTCGTGACTTGGACTCGAGTCAGACTTTGATAAAATGGACTAAGACTTGGGACTCGACTTGGACTTGAAGGTCAGTGACTTGGGACTTGACTCAGACTTGAGGCCTGTGACTTGAGAAGACTTGAGAAGCACTTTTAAATGTGAATTTTTTTCTATTCTGACTGTAATGGTTCACACTAAGATCTTGTCAAGACATTTAAAAAGGAAACATTTTCATTTCTACATTTCTTATAAACTCTATAAATACTCATATATAAATATACTATGACTTTATAACTAAAATTTATCTTAAAATTCATATAAATTGCAAAAATCTAAGCAAAATTTGGTGCTTTGGTTTAAATTACTTGAAGCTCAAAACAGAAGACCTGGACTTGACTTGGACTTATGGGCCAGTGACTCGAGACTCAACTTGGACTTGCCTGTATTTGACTTGGTACTTGACTCGGACTTGAGGTCAAAGACTTGAGACTTACTTGAGACTTGCAAAACGATGACTTGGTCCCACCTCTGGTATTGCCAGTCTATAGTGCATTTGTTTGTTTGCCGTAAGTTTGTCAAAAGTAGATCTATCAAAAATCAGATACTAATCAATACTAAAACTAGTATCAAAACAAGATACACAAATTTGACTATTTTTCTGAGCAGACCTGGAGTTGCATTTTGTTTCATTCACACATGTTTAACACACAAACCCTGCATAGTTCTGTTTCACCTTCACTGGAATAACTTGGTAGCTGTTAACTTCCAAATGACCTCTTCATGACATCACAAGGTGGAACAGAGCATTTTGAGCTTTGGAGATGTAAACAGACTGATAAAGGATTACTCAAACAAAATGTGAATGGAACAAAACACAACTCCAGGTCTGTTTTTGAGGAGGTAACAACATTAGGACATGGCTTAAAGCTCACAGGAGTTACCTTTAAAGATGCATTGTGTAACTTTTCCAATAGAGGGTCCGTCAGATACTCTTCTCCATGGAGACGTTATTGCTTAGACTGGAATATTTTACACTGTGGCGTTAAACTTTTCTATTTTCACGGAGACGAAACCAGACCAAGTTACAGGTCAGATCTTGTTTTTCTAGGTGTTGTTGAGATCTAAAACCACCTGTAATTGAATAAATGTAAGGTTGAGCTGTTTAATGTCACACTGTGGAACATTCCAAGCAGAGACAGTGGCAATGACAAATCCCAAAACGAGGTCCGCCGCCTATTCCGAAATCCCTTCATTACGACATGTCTCTATTTAGACGTGCCGGTTTTCGGACACGTCATATATATATATTTTGAGAGTTGCAGTAGTCTATACAGGCGCGTCTCTCACTGCTCTTAGATTAGATATTTTCCCGAAAGTTGGTCTACACTCTTTTTTTAAAATGCATGACTGTTTTCCATGGCGATCGTTTAGGACATTTTCCCACTCTCTGATATCCGCTGTGGCCGAAGTATTCTCTGATCAAGTGCACAAACGTCTTATGATATGTGCACTGTAAACCCTAATGTTCAAAATAAATAGATAAAGTTGTGTATACTCAAAGTTTTAGAAATAGTCCTACCAGCTTAATTATGTCAAGTTGCTGTAACAGGTTCTTCTTTTTGAATAATTTTAACTTTTTTATTTATTTATTTTTTTTAAAGGGAGCTCTTGAGGGTATAAGTGAGCATAACTCAAAAACATAGATGAGGTACAACTTAGTAGAAGTATTAGAAGTATTTAAATGCTGGGAATGATAAAGTCCTGTTATTTCTATTGTTTCAAATAGGGATGATTTAAAAAAATAAACTTAAAGTTTATACAGTACATGTTAAATACAATACAATTTCAAAGCACTTCACCAAATAAGTACTAAAATCTATCATAACAAATAAATTGCAATTTCCCAACATAATTTGAGGCAAATGGTCTAAAATGCACATGGAATTAAATGTATTATTTTATTTTATTATGTGTATTGTTATTAGTTATATATATATATACACTGACATACACTACTGGTCAAACGTTTTAGAACACCACACTTTTTCCAGTTTTTTACTGTTTACTGTACTGCTACTAAACTTTTGATTCATGAAAGTGTCCACCTTTGGCAAATAGAACAGCTGAACACACATTCTTTTACAAAAGAAATCAAATATTCTTCAGAAAGTTCTTCCCAAGTCTGTTGCAGAAGTTCCAATAAACAAGTGGCACTTGTTGCTTGGCTTTTAGTTTTCTGTCCAGTTCATCCCAAACCAGCTCGATGGAGTTTAAGTCTGGAGACTGTGCTGGACACTTCATGTTTTCACGCTTTACCATCATGTTCTTTTTTCCCTGAGGTAGTTTTGGCAGAGCTTGGACTTGTGTTTTGTATCTTTTTTCTTTTTTTAACCTCTGTTCAGTTCTTACCTTTAAACCATTTCAAGCTCTTCACTGGACTTGCACAACCTGAATTGCAATAAACAACTGGAAAAATTAAGGTGTTGTAAAACTTTTGACCAGTAGTGTACATATACATAATTTTACTGTATTTTATTATTAAGTCATAATAAATGAAAATAACTGAGTTGCCTTAACAGAAAAGTATGAGTCATATTAACTAATAACAACTAATAATAACTAATAACAAATATGTGACTTTTAAGTTCATCAACTCTCGTTAAGTAAGTTCTGGTAACTTAGGGCCTTAACTTAGGGTTTACACGAGAACCCTTGCGGGTAAAAACGACAAAATATTTTATCAGAAGTGCCTTTCGCTTAGACGGTGACAGCGTTTTTGGGGCTTAAAAACGCAAAAATCTGAAACCACCCTCCAGAGCGGAAAAGCTGAATACACTCCACCGTAGTGTTTCCATCTACACTGTCCAAGATGCAAAACTCTGGTCAGATCTGCTCACGTCGCATATGCATTTACGTCACCACCCAGCCGCCTGGCATGCATACACAATCAAATTCCACACACTTTTGCGTCACCATATGCACGCAGATTTCCTCCTGAAAACGCTCGTCTAAACGCGGAATATAAAGTGAAGACACGATGCCACTTTTGCGTCTTCTGTTCAGACCGTCATCATATAAACGTAGCCTCCGGAAGCGCAAATTATAATAGGCTGTCAGTTTAATATTATTCATGTCAATCTGAACAAACCTGCTGCTGGAGATTATGTGGTCAAGTACAAGCTAACCATTTTCATATTTTTTTGAGTTGTCCCACTGTGGCTTCATTTTGGAGACAAGTTCATGGGGTACTGGAGGTGGTCTTTAAAAGGAAGATACAATATAATTTTAAAATAATGTATTCTGGAGATTTAGTTTTATTGCAGCTTTCTAAAGCAGATTTATACTTAATGAGAGTTTTACTGGTGGCTGCCAAAAAAGGAATAACTCGAAGACGGCTTAGACAGGAAACACCTACAATAAATTAATGGACTGACTTGATATATAATTTTTTTTTAAATGGAAAGGATTACATTTAAGCTGAAGCTACAGAGTGATATATTTGAAATCTATCGGCGAGTTTCAAAATTCCTGCTGCATTATCGGATGCACAAATAGAAGCATGGAAGAAGGAAAATGTCTTTTTCGTATTCCGAGTGAAAAGAACTGCTAACGGCGAATTAAATGGCTTTCAAACATTCGCAGAACAAACATAGAAGATCTGAGCAAACCGTGGACTCCAACAAGTTCAACAACACATCGAGACTCTTGTAGACTTTCATCTTTTCTGTGAAAAGTGAATATTTGTCCAGGTAGTTGGCGATTCCGACCAGAAATTTGGTTTGGTCCAGGCTTTGTAGGGGTTGAAAAGTGTGATTTGGCGTCCATCGATGCTTATGACCAATTTCTGGTCAAATTGTCTTGGGTCCTCTGCCGTTAGAGTGGATAAATAACCGGGATCAATACCCTTTACTTTCTCGCTCCGTCCGTCATGTTGAATTAGTGTTTCTTGCTGCCGACCAAAATAATTCCCAGCATGCAACGCGCGCTTTTGTCAACAATGAAACTCGCCTATTGGTCAAAATGGTTGAGGTATGTAACGACAAAAAGACCCGACGTTGTATGACGTAGTTATGTCTGTATATCTACCCCCACTGTCTTGTTTTGTTTTGTTCTTACTGTTTTACTGTTGTCTATATTTAATGTGTGTCCTTATACAAGATGAAAATCCAATAAAAAGTGAATGACAAAAAAGTATATATATTATTCATGTCGGAAAAGCAGAATGTTTGAAAAATAGTAAAATCCCGCTCCAACAATGAAAAAAAACAAAAAGTTAAAGTAGTGGGACGCTTAAAAATAATGTTTATGCTTCTACTCCGACAATTAGCCGTTCTAAACAGCCGCGCGTACCTCCAAAAGTTACACAGTGCTTCTTTTTAAATATTTTATGGCTCAATCTTGCATTTATATGACGCTAGTAAATTAACAAACATCTTTAACCTTTTCACCTTGTTGCTAAAAGCTCAGAAAATTAATAATACATGTGTGTACAGCGCGGAGAGCCTTCAGCCTAATGTGAACCCTCTGTCACTGCCTTTAAAAGCACTTCCTGTATAAACAACATAACGCGCCAATGCTAATGCTAACCTAATGTACAGCTAGCCTATGTGGCGTCGACGGCTAGCGGCTAACGGCAAACATCTCCCTGCTAGCCTATAATCTGTAACAATAAAACAGTGTATTAAGGGTACTAATGTGGTCCTCTGTCTTGTAATGTCCAATTATAGTGAAAGGGTTTGTGTAGGACTCCTGGAAGTGAGCTAACTGCTACTGAAATTGATGTATGATAAAATTATAGCATTATCCACTCTTAAAATGGATTTAACTTTGTTGGGTATTGATGACCGCAGGGGAGTGAGTTCATTTCTCCGTATCGTGAGTGATATTAACAAGCTGTGAGCAAAACAGAAGAGAAACGAAATGCTAATAAACTTTTTTTCGCTGCTAAGTTGTGTTTATGTTGTTTTAATAGCTTTATCGTTAGTTCCTGGTCATTTTTTTTGGCTCCAAACTGGTTTAAACGTCTAAATCTAAATTTGTGCTGCTTTTAAAGTGCATTGCGTAGCTTTTTGATTGCTTGTTTCTATGGAAATGTCATTGCTCTAGCTGGAATGTTCCACAGTGTGACATTAAACAGCTCTACTTCACATTTATTCAATTACAGGTGGTTTTATAGCTCAAAAATACATAGAAAAACAACATTCTGACAGTGAGTGGGGTCGCCTCTCCACAGATCTGACCTGTAACTTGGTCTGGTTTGGTTTCCTTGAAAATAGAAAGGTTTAACGCCACACTGTGAAACATTCCAGACAAAGTAATAACATCTCCTTGAAGAAAAGCATTTGACGGGCCCTCCTTTTCCACCAGAAAAGTTACACAGTGCAGCTTTAAGAGGCTAATGTGAGGTCAAGTAGTTGGTGACATCACACAGAACTGCCCTGATTACAGCTGTAGGGGTAGAGTTTGAAGTGTGAATACCTGTTTATGACCCCGAGGTCCTCAAATCAAACTTTTTTGGCCCTCAGGCTTCTAGTTGAATAGGCCCATATTACCTTAAGCAGTACTTTTTACTGCAAGTCTTTAAAAATCTACTTTGATTTTAATTATTTGGTTTATTTAGCAGGGACAGTGTACATTAATCCACATTTCTTTAAACGTACCTGAATTAGCCAGAGAGGCTATTTTTCATCTGCAGTCCCTAAACAGATGGTAATGGAGATGGCTGATAAAGTCTACACTGGAAAAAACAACATATAGGTAACTTTTTAAATTACTTAAAATTTTACTTTGAGTGGATTCAACTTGACAAGTAAAATTTTCTACCAATGGAACAAGTGTGTTTTTCTTAATTCAAGCAACATTCAATTTTGTTTCTTATTTTAAGTGCAAAAAGTTGTTGTTTTTCTTATTTTATGTGTAGCAAGATGTATTTTCATATTTTAAGTACAAAAAGTCTTATTCCAATGGCAGATAATTTTTACCTGATTCATCAACCGGTTTCACTTCGTGGAAACCGTCTGACCTTGCAGCATTAGGATTTGTTCGCTCGACGGTAGGCAGGAACTTTTTTTATTTAACCAGTCACTGCTATTTGGTTGTGATGTTTGTAACGCACTGAATCCCGTAGGAAGAAGGGCAATAACATCTTCCCCTTGATAAAATTCACCAAAAATTCTCTTTATTCCAGCTTTAAATCCTCGATCACGGGAATCGTTGCCAACACAGAATGTTTACTGTTTACTGTTGTGCTGTTCCACAAAAGGGACCCAGACAGACGCTTGAGTTTGACGTCATGGCTTCACAGCTCTTCACTGATTGGCCGGTGTGCGGTCTACAACTTCTGGATTTCTTGCAAACCGTCTAGTATATTCCGATTCCTGATCTAGTCGCTATAGAAAAATGAAATTGAACGGAGACACTAGGTGGTGCCAGCCTGGCTAAGATAATTTTACTTGTAAATTTACTCAAACCATGATAAAATTTTCTTAATTCAAGTCATCTTAACTTGGCTAGATTTTGTTTTTTGCAGTGTGCCATCTTGGGACACTCCAGACAAAACAATAAACAAACAAACAATTTCTGGTACACAATGAAACTTTTACACCAAAGTCCAATTTTGTATTCTAATTAAAGAAGTAGTCAGCAATACAACTTTTCCAAAAAAAATGTTATTGCTCTTTTAAGATTTAAGTTAGAATCTTTTTACCTCCTCAACAACAGACCCGGAGTTATGTTTTGAGTAACCCTTTATTATTGGTCTGTCTACAACTCTAAAAGTGTTAGTTTTCAAGTTTCCTTTTGTTCGGTAGAATTTGGCAACTCCAAGACTGAAATCATCCAAATTATATAGCCGTGTGGAGTATGTGTGAATGAAACAAAAACACAACATCATAACACAGACCAGAAAATAGCGCCACACGAACCCACGAAATTCTAAATAAGTAACAAAAACAAAGCACGAAATTGTAACGAAACACAATTAAACCAAACCGAAAGACAGTTTACCGAGCTGGAATAATATTATGTGTTTAAATCTTCCATGAAACACTTTTTAAAGCCGTGAATTGCAAACATGCCGGGTCCCAGTCTCAACAGTGTAAACCAAGCTGCCCTCCTGTTTACTCGTGTTTACCAGGAAGTCCAGAATCCACCACAGACTGCAGTAAACACCTCGCAGATGTCTCAAACTCCGAGGAAATATCACAGCACAGTCCTGGACCAAATCTGGATTAAACAAGTCAAAACCCACGATTATAACGAGGGGTTTAGTTTGTTTTACAGAGCTCGTGTTACGCTGTTTTCTCGACATTATAACAAGAGTTTAAAGTTCACACGAGTCTGTTTGGTGTAAGGAGTATTACACGTCTATGGGGTATTCGCTACTAACACGTAACATGGTGTTGTGGAAATGCTCTCGGTGCTAAGTCGCTCCCTCTACAGCAAGAGAGAGAAGAGGAAACAGAAGAAAGAGAGAGAGGAGATGAGAAAATGTGTGAGGGATGAGGAGAGAGAAAAAGGAGGAGAGACAAAGAAAGAAGAGGAGAAAGAGACGAGGAGAGACTGAGACAAACAGAGATTAGAGAGAGAAAGAGAGAGAGAGTGAAGAGGAAAAAGAGAGGAGATGGGATTGAAACACACGCACAGAGAGAGAGAGAAGAGGAGAGAGAGACAAGATGAGATTGAGACACACAAAAAGACTGGAGAGATGAGAAGAGATTAACACAGAGAGAGAGAAGAGAGAGAGCGAAAGAAGAGGAGAGAGAGAGATGAGATGAGATTGAGACAGAGAGAGATAGAGAGAGAAAAACAGATAAAGAAGAGGAGAGACAATATGAGATTGAGACAGAGAGTGAGAAAGAGTGAGAAAGAAGACAAAAGAGAGATAAGATTGAGACAGAGAGCGAGAGAGTGAGAAAGAGAGTGAGAAGAGGAGAGAGAGACAAGATGAGATCGAGACAGAGAGAGAAAAGAGAGCGCAAACAAAGAAAGAGAGAGCGACGAGATGAGACAGAGATGAGAAAATGTGTGTGAGATGAGAGGAGAGAGAGAGAAAGAAGAGGAGAAAGAGACGAGGAGAGGTTGAGACAAACAGAGATTAGAGAGAGAAAAAAAGAGGAAAAAGAGACGAGATGAGATTGAAACACACACAGAGAGAGAGAGAGTGAAAGAAGAAGAGATTAGATGAGATTGAAGCAGAGAGAGAGAGAAGAGAGAGAGACTAGATGAGATTGAAGCAAAGAGAGAGAGAAGAGAGAGAGACTAGATGAGATTGAGACAGAGAGAGAGTGAGAAAGAGAGCGAGAGAGTGAGAAGAAAGACAAAAGAGAGACAAGATGAGATTGAGACAGAGAGTGAAAAGAGAGCGCAAACAAAGAGAGAGAGAGAGGAGATGAGGAGAGAGAGAGGAAGAGGAGGAGAGAGAAAGAAGAGGAGAGAAACGAGATGAGATTTTGACAGAGAGAGAAAAGAGAGAGAGGACATGAGATAGGAAGAGGAAGAGGAGAGAGAGAGGGTGGGAAAGAGATGAGAAAATGTGTTAGAGACAAGGAGAGAGAAAAAGGAAGAGGAGGGGAGAGAGAAAGAGAGAGAAAGAAGAGGAAAAAGAGAGGAGATGAGATTGAAACACACAGAGAGAGAGAGAGATGAGATGAGATTGAGATAGAGACAGATAGAGAGAGAGTGAGCGAAAGACGAGTAGAGAGAGACAAGAAGAGATTAAAACAGCGAGCGAGAAGACAGAGAGTGAAAGAAGAGGAGAGAGAGACGAGATGAGATTGAAACAGAGAGAGAGAGTGAGAAAGAAGAGGAAAGAGAGATGAGATCAAGACAGAGAGAGAAAAGAGAGCGCAGAGAAAATGTGTGAGAGATGAGGAGAGAGGAAGAGGAGGAGGAGAGAAAGAGAAAAAAGAGGAGAGAAACCAGATGAGATTGAGATAGAGAGAGAGGAGATGAGATAGGAAGAGGAGGAGGAGGAGAGCGAGAGGGTGGGATAGAGATGAGAAAGTGCGTGAGAGAGGAGGAGAGAAATGGGGACAGATAAATAAGAGGAGAAAGAGGAGTGATGTAACAAAGAGAGAGAGAGAGAGAGAGGGATGAGCTAGAGTGACAGAGAGAGATGAGAGGAGAGAGAGGGAGGGAGAGACAGAGGGGTGGTGAGAGGAGAAAAAAGAGGAAGGGAGGGAGAAAAGAGAGAGAGGGTAAGAGAGAAAGGGAGGATGAGGAGAGAAAAGAGAGAGAGAGAGAGAGAGAGAGAGAGAGAGAGAGAGACAGGTTGGGATGAGGGAAGAAAAGAGAGGGAGAGAGTGAGAGAGTGCAAGAAAGACAGAAAGAGGGATGAGGGGAGAAAAAAGAGAGAAAAAGAGAGAGAAGGATGAGGGGAGAAAAGAGAGCGTAAGAGTGAGAGAGAGAAAGAGAAAGAGAGAGAGGGGGAGAGAGAAAAAGGGAGAGAGGGAGAGAGAGAGAGAGAAAGAGAGAGAGGGGGTGAGGGGAGAAAAGAGAGAGAGGGCAGGAGAGAGAGAAAGAGAGGGAGAAAGAGAGAGAGAGAAAGAGAGAGGCGAGATGAGACAAGAAAAGAGAGAGGGGACAGAGAGGGGTTGGAGTGAGGGGAGAAAAGAGAGGGAGAGAGAGTGCGAGAAAGAGAGAGAAAGGTGGATGAGGGGAGAAAAAAGAGAGAGAAAAAGAGAGAGAGGGATGAGGGGAGAAAAGAGAGAGTAAGTGTGAGAGAGAGAAAGAGAAAGAGAGAGAGGGGGAGAGAGAAAAAGGGAGAGAGGGAGAAAGAAAGAGAGAGAGGGGGGTGAGGGGAGAAAAGAGAGAGAGGGAGAGAGAGAGAAAGAGAGAGGGGGGGTGAGAAGAGAAAAGAGAGAGGGGGAGAGAGAGGGATTGGGGTGAGGGGAGAAAAGAGAGGGAGAGAGAAAGAGGGACAGAGAGTGCGAGAAAGAGAGAGAAAGGTGGATGAGGGGAGAAAAAAGAGAGAGAAAAAGAGAGAGAGGGAGAGGGGAGAAAAGAGAGTAAGAGGGAGAGAGAGAAAGAGAGAGAAAGTGAGAGCGAGAGAGAAAGAGAGAGGGAAAGAATGAGGGAAAGAGAGAGGGAGAGAGAGAGAGAGGGAAAGAGAGAGAAAGAGAGCGAAAGAGAGAGAGAGTCCAGGCCAAACACATGGGCAGAGTGCATTTCAATCAATAACAGGCCAATCTGCAGTTTAATCTCATTGAGTTTCCTTTTCCTCTGCAGACTCAGAGGGAGGTACGGCCGGGACACGAGAGGAGAGAGAGAGAGACAGAGAGAGAGAGACAGAGAGAGACAGAGAGAGAGAGAGAGAGAGAGAGTGTTCTGGAGCTAAATTTAGATCACAATAGATAAATAAATAAATACGATAAAAGTGGCAATAGATTAAAGGTCCTGTATTACGCAAAAGTGACTCTTGTGAGCTTTAAGTCATGTTATAATGTTGTTGCCTCTTCAAAAACAGACCTGGACACACGTGTTTGAGTAATCCTTTATTTTTAGCTCAAAAAAAAAGTACAGATTTGCAATTCCAGGGCTGAGATAATCAGGAAGTGTGTGTGAGCATGCTAGTTGATGTTAGTACTACCATGACGACAAAACTCCGCTCTGGCCTCTGAGAATTGTGAAAAGTTTAACCCACTGCGAGTGAGTCTACAAGTGACAAAAGCTTCTGACGTAGTTTCTAGTGCTGTAGTTAAGACCGCACTAATCGAGACCAAGACCAGTCCCAGACCACAGGGTCCAGAGACTGAGACAAGACCAAGACTTTTAAAGGTCGAGACCAAGACAAGACCGAGACCAGAGCCCATCAAGACTGTCTTTGTAATTTTCAACATTTATTTGTATTTTACAGTTATTCTGGAACATATACTATATACCAAGCGTCTTCAAGACCGACACAAGACCAAGTCCAAGCCTCTTCAAGACTGACACAAGACCAACACAAGACCAAGTCCAAGTGCCTTCAAGACCGAGACAAGACCAAGTCCAAGCCTCTTCAAGACCGACACAAGACCGAGTCCAAGCGTCTTCAAGACCAACACAAGACCGACATAAGCCCGACACAAGACCAAGTCCAAGCGCCTTCAAGACCGACACAAGACCGACATAAGAGCGACACAAGACCAAATCTAAGCATCTTCAAGACCAAGACAAGACCGAGTCCAAGCGCCTTCAAGACCAACACAAGACCGACGCAAGACCGACACAAGATCGACATAAGACCGACATAAGACCGACAAAAGACCGACACAAGACCAAGTTTAAGCGTCTTCAAGACCGACACAGGACCGAGTCCAAAAGCGATCGAGTCCGAGACGGGACCAAAACCCTGAAAAAACGGTCCAGAGGCCGGTCTCGAGACCAAGACCAGTCTCAAGTACTACAACACTAAAAGTTTCTAACGTAGATCAAATAGATGCATAATATAAACCCTTTAAAGATATATTTATACAGAAATGTTGTGTATCTGGATGCAAAAATAGAAAAGTTTTCCATTCTTTCACTCCAACAATGTCAATAAATCCACCAAGTCTTTGAAATGACTACACTAGATTTAATCTTTCAACTTGTACATTATACACACACAGTCTTTTTCCCGTGCTGAAATTAGTTGTTTTGTTGCCATGTCAACCGCCGCCAAGTCAAACTAAAGGCAGATCAGTTCTTTGGGGAGTCGCGGCGTCCAAGTCACGTCTGCTGAACTGTACCACTGTGCTGCTGCCTCCATGTGTCCTCCTCCTCCTCCTCTTCGTCCTCCCCTTTAAGCATCAATACTGCGCTCTCAGGATTAAGGTGAATAATAAATCAAAGACATGTGTTACTTAAGAGTGAAGCGAGGAGGATCACACTTCAAACAGCTGAAACTACTCCAACGTGGGGACTGTATTGATCATTATTGACTGTAAATCTGGAGACGGCTTTGTACATGCTACTACTACTACTATTACTACTTACTATTACTATAACTGTTGGTCCTGTATTATGCTGTTTTATTAATCTATTTTTTAATGTTATTTCCTCACCACAAACAGACCTGGAGTTGTGTTCTGTTTCATTCACACACGTTTAATGCATAAATCCTGCATATTTATGCTTAGTTCTTCTCTCAAAACAGAAAATAGAATCATTTGGATGATTTCAGCCCTTTAATTGCGAATCTCTACTGAATTAAAGGTAAAAAGTTAACGTGAAACCTACCACTACATGACATCACAAGGTAGAACAGAGCATTTTGAGCTTTGGAGATGTAAACAGACTAATAACTAGAAAAGCACTCAGAGAGCGCAGACCTCCGCCAAGGACTACCCCCATTTTTTATATAAATTGCGATAAAATCAGTCTTCTGGATCAGATCCGGATCAGCCTTTGGAATATGAAAGAGGATCCCATTGTCCATCCCTGAGTCAAATTTCATGGGGTTTGGTCAATAATTAACCGAGATATTGAGAAACAAAATTTTTGGCCCCATTTACCACAATGTTAACTAAAATTTCAAAGTGATCCAGAATCCAGGATTTCTTCCGGATCACCCCCAAAATGAAATCGGTTCTTCCTTTTCACATTTCCAACAAATCCTGAAAATTTCATCAAAATCGGTCCATAACTTTTTGAGTTATGTTGCTAACAGACAAACAAACAAACAAACAAACAGACAAACGCCGGCAAAAACATAACCTCCTTGGCGGAGGTAACCAGGACTAGCTCAAGATCTGGAGATGGACACTGCTCCTGACAGGTTGCCCCAGCAGCATTAAAGGATGGGTCAAATGCAGAAGACAAATGTACCCAGAATAAAGTGTATTTTTAAGAGGAGTATTACACTTCTATCAGGTCCGAGCTCTGGTTCTGGAGGAGTGGGGGGGTGGTCCGGGATTTGGGCTCTGGTTCTGGAGGAGTGGAGTGTGGTCTGGGTTCTGGTTCTGGGGTTCTGGTTCTGAAGGAGTGAGGGAGTGGTGGTCTGGTGAGAGCTCTCTGGAGGAGGAGGAGTGAGGGGAGTGGTTCTGGTTCTGGAGGAGGAGTGAGGGGGTGGTCCGGTCTTTGGTTCTGGAGGAGTGAGGGGGTGGTCCGAGCTCTGGTTCCGGAGGACCGCGGGGTGGTCACAGGCTCTGGTTCTGGAGTAGTGGGGTGTGGTCTGGGCTCTAGTTCTGGTTCTAAAGGAGTGGGGAGTGGTCCGGTCTCTGGTTCTGGGGAGTGGGGGGGTGGTCCGGTCTCTGGTTCTGGGGGAGTGAGGGGGTGGTCCGGGCTCTGGTTCTGGGGAGTGAGGGGGTGGTGGTCTGGTTCTGGGGGGGAGTGGTCCGGGCTCTGGTTCTGGAGATACAGTAAGTATTAAAACACAATATTCACAAAAAATGACATGAGTGATGCAGGCCTTGCACAGGATCGTACAGCTACACTGGAAAAAAAAAACAATATCTAGGTTAGTTAAAATGACTTAAACTAAGAACATTTAACTTTATTTGAGTAAATTTAACTTGACAAGTAAAATTATCCACCAATGGAATAAGTGTGTTTTTCTTAATTCAAGCAACAGTCAGTTTTGTTTCTTATTTTAAGTCCAAAAAGTAGTTGTTTTTCTTTTTTTTAAAGTGTAACAAAGATGTATTTTCATATTTTAATTACAAAAAGTCTTATTCCAATGGCAGATCATTTTACTCGTCAAGTGAAATTTACTCAAATTCTGATAAAACTTTCTTAATTCAAGTCATCTGAACTTGACTAGATTTTGTTTTTCGCAGCGTAAACATAAGGAGGGTTTGAAAAGGACCAAGGAGAGATCTCTAGATTACTCAAACATACAGGGAAGACATATAAAACCTCCTCGAGAATATTTTTTTTATGAGGGAACAACTGTATAACACGATAGAAAGCTCCAAAAAGTCGATTTTGCATGAAACCCCTCTTTAAGGTCAATATATTTTCTTTGTTGGAGCCAAAATCCCATTGTTCTGTTCCTAATGCTTTAATATATCACCAATGTGCCAATAATGTCAGTAAAACCAACATAAACATTGATTCCTGCTTATTTTCAGATGGTAGTAATTTGGCTTCAGCTTGGCCAGTGTTCTTTTGCATTGTAGATATGAGCTCAGCAGTCCCCAGGCCTGCTTTAAAATGCACTTAACAATGGTCGTAAATAGCCCCAGATAAAACCGAAACAACACTTTGCGGGAGTGAAAAGTACTTCCATTTTGTTTATAGAAAAGACAATTTAATCGGTTTTGCTCATTGTCTCTCCAAGCATAAACAGCATCTCATTTCAGAATCCTAAATCGGAAAAATCTGAGACGCGTAAAGATGGGGCCGATTGTCTGAAATTGTTTAGAAATCTTATATTTAAAATGTCGTCTCACAGATTACTATCTCAACAATAACAGTAAAACATCAGGACACAATGTACTTTGACTAAAATCTTGTACTGAGTTTGCCAATGCATCACCAGCGGTAGTTAAGTAGCGTTTCTTTAAGTTTGACGTCCTTTCCTTACACCTTTGCTGCGTTTCTCTTGATCGTCTTTTTTCTCTCTTTCGCAGCCTATTTCTCACTCTGTTTTTTTCCAGGCAGAAGCGGCACTACCATTAGGCAAAAATAGCTGGCTTTAAGTTCTTGGGTTCTGTTTAAAGACAATGCAATAAAGTGTATTTACCTTGTTGACGTGTTTCGGCTGCTGCTTACGGAAGCCGAGAGGGGTCACAACAAACGCCGCAACAAATACAAATGCGACGAAACAACAAAAAGCCACAACACACCAAAAAAAGCCACAATGGAAAATGACCGCGGGACTCTATTTTAATGCAAACGCCGCAACAAATACAAACGCCACAACACAAATGCAAACGCAGCAACACATTAAAAAGCCACAACACATTAAAAAGTCACAGTGGAAGTGACCGCGGGACTATTTTCTGACGGACCGATCAAGTGGGCAAGTGAAGAAGAAGAACTACAACGTGAAACGAAAAATGATAAAACAGTAAATTACTTTCACTTATGTTTCCAACTTCTCCGTTCCTTTACTTTTCATGTAGTAGTTCTTCTTCACTTGCCGCTTGATCGGTCTGTCGGAAAATAGAGTCCCACGGTCACTTCTGTTGTGGCTTTTTGATGTGTTGTGGCTTTTTAATGTGTTGCTGCATTTGCGTTTGTGGCGTTTGTATTTGTTGCGGCATTTGAATTAAAACAGAGTCCCGCGGTCATTTCCGTTATTGATGTGTTGTGGCTTTTTTTTGGTTTGTTGTGGCTTTTTGTTGTGTCGTCGCATTTGTATTTGTTGCGGCGTTTGCGTTTGGTGTGACCCCTCTCGGCTTCCGTGTCTTTGGATCAGAAAACAACAAGTTCAGTCTGAGAGAAGAATTCAGCGTAAATATGTAGAATGTTTGTGTTAAATGTGTGAATGAAACAAAACAAAACTCCAGGTTTGTTTGAGACGAGGAAACAACTTTATAACACAGATTAGAAAATAGTTTTATAGCAACTTATTTAAAATTTGCTGCTGTTTTCCATCTTAAAAACGTCTCAATAAAAATAAAAAAAAACATTGTAAAAAAAATGACACGGCACACCTCAGACCGTGTAACGCGTTCGGGCTGGTGCAGTCAGAGGTCAAAGTTCACGCAGAGCTGGGGTCAAACGCTCCGATGTGTTTTCCAGCCAAACTCTGCCGCGCCGACGTGACTTTCACTTTAAGAGCTCACGTCTCAGCGCTTCAGATCGCCGTCCAACTCTGAACCCAAACAGAATCAAATACAATCACCGTGGGTTTATAAAAATGATTTCAAGACGGTTTTGAGCTAATGTTTTTCCACGCTGGAGGAGGTTTCTTTTTGAGTTATAAAAGCAGCGGTCTGAGAAACAAAAGACAGTCTAAATGTTTGGATGACGACGCGAGCCAGTCAAAATAATTTACAGAATATTGGAAATGTATCTCTGTTATGGTACTAAAGGGTCTGTAGAGGAAGTGCTCCACTGTGTTTTTAAACTTCATACATCTCCACCAGCATCCAGAGTTGAGGACTTGGACTCAAATCAGACTTGAGTCACTATTTTTAGGACTTGAGACTTGACTTCATAAAATGGACAAAGACTTGGGACTCGATTTGGACTTGAAGATCAGTGACTTGGGGCCTGTGACTTGAGAAGATGTGAGAAGCACTTTTGAAGCACTGATTGAGATCTTGTCAAAACATTTAAAAAGGAAAAATTTACGTTTCTACAACTCTTATATACTCTATAAATACTCAAATATAAATATAATATGATTTTTTAAAGTACAATTTATGTTAAAATTCGTATAAATTGCAAAAATCTAAGCTATATTTGGTATTTTAGTTTAAAGACTTGAAATGACTTGAAGCTCAAAGCAGATGACTTGGACTTGACTTGGACTTATAGGCCAGTGACTCAAGACTCGACTTGGACTCGACAAAGACTTGAGACTTGCAAAACAATGACTTGGTCCCACCTCTGCTAGAATCATTTGGATAATTTCAGAAGAATAGATTAGGTGGACAAGAGCATTTTGAGCTTTGAAGATGCAGATAGTCGAATAATAAAGTGTTACTTAAATGTGTGAATTAAACAAAACACAACTTCAAGTCTGTTTTTGAGGAGATAACAACATTTTATCATGGTTTAAAGTTCACAAGAATCACTTTTTGTGCAATATAGGACCTTTAGCCAAATGTATAGGGATAGGATCGAGATCCAGAGATTAGGTCAGGAATTGGAACACACTAAACGGTTTGCAAGGACCCTGGAAGTTGTAGACCATGCACCAGCCAATCAGTGAAGAGCTGTGAAGCCATGACGTCAAACTCAAGCGTCTGTCTGGGTCCCTTTTATGGTACAGCACAACAGTAAACAAAGAGGTCAAGATGGATGTAGACGAAGACATACATTCTGTGTTGGCAACAATTCCAGAGATCAAGGATTTAAAGCCGGAACAAAGAGAATGTTTGATTTTTTCAAGGGAAAAGACGTTATTGTGCTTCCTCCTACGGGATTTGGTGCATTACATACGTCACGACTAAATAGCAGCAATTGG
>NW_026571095.1:27779434-27841934 GCF_026225935.1 Boleophthalmus pectinirostris | reverse complement strand
CGTTCTGCTCTCTAGTCATCACCTTTGGATAAAAATAGATGTTACTCTCTCTTTATAGTTTGGATCAAATAGTCGGATGAATTAGGTTCCGCCTCTAAGTGCTCAGGAGTGGTATTAAAATTGTAGAGGTAAAACGCGTTGTAAAAATCGACAGTGCTACACCTTTTTCAGCGTGAATCAGTTAACGAGGCTTAAGCAAAATTTGTAAATAATTATGAAAGTCAAAATGTAGATCAGAAATTTTAAACACTTTTTGTCATGTGTTTATAAATGTTGGTTCCATAGTGATGATCCATGGGCGTATACTTTGTCTTTGTGCTTCATTTCTGTCCTGTGAATGTGACTTTTTTAGTATTTCTGTTTATCTAATCTTGATATTTTAGATCACATCAGATTTTCCTAACGTAATCCTGCACATTGTCCAAGCTTTAATGGATTTAAAACAAACTATCTGTTAAATGTAGGGTGCTTTGTTGTGGGTCAGTGATGGGAAAAACACCTGCTCAAAAGCGTTTGGTGTGGAATTCTAAACTACTTTATTTGACAATAAACTTTAAAACTGCAGTGAAATGAGTGTTTAAGAGTAAGACACCAGCTAAAGTTTATTTTAGTCAGTGATTCTTATTCTTTTATCTATTCGTTGACTTGTCAAATTATTCATTTTATTGTAGTTTGATCTAATAAAAAACTAAAAAAAGAAAAATATGGTGACTGAAGGCTTCTAGATAGAGAATATTAACAAATAAAGTGTATGATTGATCTGATTTTTTTCATTCTTTTGTAAATTTGAATGTAATCTTAGACACTGCAGGTGAATAGGAAAAAATCTTAAATTTAAAGATATCAATTTGAAACTTCTCCTGCAGTTTATTTACGTAGATGTAACAACAAAATGTATTACAAGTTTTTCATCATGTAGTGTTTTCATATAAAGATAAGGCGTTTAAAGTGTGAAAAGGGCCTAAATTGGGACATTCAAAACAGAATCATGAAAAGAGCCAGGTTTAAGTTTCTTGCTTTTTTGTTGAAATCATAAATGCCAAAAATAGAGAGGATAGAGAGGATTTAGGATTTCTTATTTAGTATTTGAGAAAGCTAAATCTCACTTAAAGTTTCCCTAAAAATTCAAATTTCATCAGATTTTTTGGAGATGAATGAAAACTTATTCAACTTAAATCAGATTTGGAGTTAGATATTAAAAAAATCCTTCTGTACATGTCATCAAAATGTTCTTAAACACAAATTGATACTTTAAGGCCTGATCCTTGTTTTAAAAAGTAAATGTAAAGGCTTTCTGAAAATGCCTTTTTATCCCATATAAACCTATGGATGCAAGCGTGTTTAATTAAATATTTAAACTTAATCTTTGAGTGCAGAGTGGACAAATTTGTTGTTTTCGCATGAAAGCTTATATACTGAGAGACCAAACTGACCAAAAACAGCAAAAAAGCACCTTTAGTGTCTCGCTTTAAGAATGTTTTGCTTTAAAAGATCTTATATAGGTTTACGAAAGCTACTCCAGCCCCATTTACAAGTCAAAACCAAGCTTAATCCAAATATAGATCATATACATTTTTGCTGCAATATCAGATTTCATGGTGGATAAATACGGCCTTATATATTAAAGATTTGATGATTTGATGGCAGTGCGGTTGACCCAGTACACCGAGGTTCACGGGTCACCTCTCCTCCGTGCTGAGCGTTGTGCTTTGAGGAGCCTGCAGAAAGAAGAGAAGAGAAGAGGAGAGGAGAGGAGGGAATAGAGTGGTGATGTCCACGGAGCGGGCGATTATGTGTAAGTGACAGAGGGCGGTGCAGGCCGAGTCAGCAGAGCACCAGAGCTGTGGCCGTTTATCCCGCTGTCTGTGCGAGGAAAGAACCATCAGATCTGTTCTACTCACTGTTTATATAAATGCACAATGAGACGGAAATGATGAGACAGAATAGATTATACACAGACACATACAGTACATCTCTGCCCAGGACTAAACCCAGAACTAAACCAGGATTAGAACAGGATTGAACCAGGATTCACTTGGCCCGTACCTCTCTGTTAATGCCCCAGCTCGTGGGTTCTCTGAAGCTTAGCAGGTTTGGCTCTGGTTTGGACTTGGACGGGAGACCACTGGGACGATCGGGTGCCACAGTGGATCAGTAGTGGCTCTGGTGTCAAACTGTTGTGTCCTTAGGCAAGACACCTCACCCACTTTGTTGGTGATGGTTGAGATGTCTAAAAAGCTCTAACTTGACTTAAGAGATTGGACATATATCGAAAATTATAGTTTATATTATTTATACATTATATCCCTCTCACGGTATGATATTTATTGTGATATTTTCTGGACATAATTGTAAATATGCTACTTTTTCCTCTTAAAATGCCACGACAAGACTTAATCCAAATAGATCAATTTAAAACATTTATTTATTCTTGAAGTCGGCACGTAAATGGAGCAAAGGATCATGGTCTATGTAGTTCCCTTTGTTTGTTTGTTTATTTTTTTTAGCTTTTGCTGCACAATAACTATTCATTTAAGCAAAGAGACTTGTAATTCGATATATTGTGATGGTCCACAGTGTTATTGTGCGAACTTTGATGATACGATACCGCGATATTTCGGTTATTGTTACATCACATTACTGTTGCATTTCAGTGTATGTGGTTTAAGTAGAAAACGGGCATTCAAATCTACTGCCAGTATCTTATGACATTTAAAAATAAATAAATAAATAAATAGATAATCAAGATGAAACTCAAATGTTCATAAAAGTATACAATTATAATTTTCAGATATACTGTAATTGGACATAATGGTAAACCTTATTAGCACATGGACTAATTATTATTAAGTAATAAGTAATAATAATAAGTTGTAATAAGCCATTTTGTGTGTTTTTTGTGTGTTTATGATGTAGTTTTGTCACATGATTCAGTAATAATCATGAACCATAATCTAAAATAGGGCTGAGTATCATTAAGAAGTTGCCGATACAATACATATCTCGATACAGTGAGCTTTCGATTCAATACGGTTCATTGAAAAATTAAGGCTAAATCATGTCTGTGCTACTAAAAGTCTGTAACAAAATCATTTAGTAAAATATATAAAAAAATACTGTATCGATACTGTATGATCACATTAACTAATACGATATACTGATATTTTGATATTTTTGCACACCCCTAATCTAAAATGTATCTAAATTATCGAGATGATCTGGGCTTGTATATTGTAGTAAACAGTATAATGTGTTTTAAAGGTGCACTGTGGAACTTTTCGGTTGGGGATCTATCACCTTCTTGTTTCCATGGATACGCCAATGCTGACTCTGTGACTTTAAACAGCTTTACCTCACATTTATTCAATTACAGCTAAAAAAATACCAAGAAAAACAGGCATTCTGACTGTGACCGGGGTCTCCTCTCCACAGATCTGACCTGTAACTTGATCTGGTTTGGTCTCCATGAAGATAAAAAGGTTTAATACCATACTGTGAAACATTCCAGACAAAGCAACAACATCTTCACGGAGAAAATAATGCTGATAATGACGATTAATGTGTAGTTTGTGAGTGTAATTTTAATTCAGTCTCATTATGGGGTTCTCTACATGTGCTTCTATGAGTAAAAAGTCCAGCAGTCCTCCTTAGACTTTCGCTTGCACTGTATCCCAGCTCTCCTAACAACAGTGAATTAATCATTGTCTCTGGTTGTAAAAATTAAATAGTGCGGTGGCTGTTGTGGTTTCGGATGAAGCTGTTAACTTTGTATTGATTGCTGAAAAGCTGAGTGGGACAAAGCTGCACTTACATGGTCATTACTGTTAATTAGCACTGGCCACTATAGCACTGCGTGTTTCTATAGGACCCTCTGTGCACCTCGCGTGAGTGTGAGTCTCATGTATTATTTTTGAGCTCCTATACTATGCAAAATTGACTCTCGTGAGCTTTAAATCATGTTAGAATATTGTTACATTGTCAAAAACAGACCTGGAGTTGTGTTTGTTGTGTTGTGTTTCATGATAAAATGAAATGTGAATGTAGTGAGACCAAATATCGACCCTTGTTTACGTCATTTTACCAATTTTACCAATTTTTTTAGTATGTAATATCAATATAATCCTCAATTGGTCGCTGAAGTTTACTCTGAAATCATCTTTTAAATAGTTTTTTCTTGTTCCCCATGTCATAAAGCATCTGTAACTCTTGATTTGGGAAGACATATCAATTATTTTCTTACTTAGAAAGCTACAGAATTTGTTCAAAAATCATTCAGAATCACTTTTAGGAAGGTCTTAATTATGTATTTAATTGAAATATGTATGACTTTCCATCTTGGGGACCTTCCAGCTGATTTCATTTTTGTTTCATTCATACACGTTTGAGTAATCTTTTATTATTAGTCTGTCTGTGTCTCCAAAGCTCAAAATGCTGGTGTTTTTTTATTTACTGATTTTATTTTATTTGTAGTGGTTGTTTTCAAGTTGACAGCTAACTTTTACTTTTTGTTCAGTAGAGATTGGCAATTCCAGGGTTTAAATGATCCAAATGATTCTAGTGAAGGTGTATGGAGTTTAAAAACGCAGTGGAGCACTTCCTGTATTACCACATGACATCACAAGGTGGAACAGAGTGTTTTCTATTTGAGAGAAGAACTCTGAATCTGCAGAGTTTGTGTGTTTAACATGTGTGAATGAAACAAAACACAACTCCAGGTCTGTTTGTGATGGGGAAACAACAATAACATAGATCAGAAAATAGTGTAACATGGGTCCTTTTAATGTTTGCTTGAGATTTGCATGAATGTTCCACAGTGCAGCATTTAACATATTTATCCCGCATATATCTCATTAAGGTTGTTTTTATTGGGCACTGGTGTATGAGTGTGTGAATGTGTGAGTGGTTCATTGTTGTAAAAGCGCTTTGAGTGCCTTGAAGGTGGAAAAGCGCTGTATAAAAATGTGATAATTTACCGTCTAAGTTTGGTCAAAAGTACTAAAAATCAGATACTGATCGATTCTAATACTTGTATCGAAAACTAGATACTCATTTGAGCAGGTATCGATACTAAAAAAGTCACATTCACAGAAACGTTTAGAATAATCCGAGCTGATTTTCAACAGTAAATCGTAGGGATGTAACGATATCCAAATCTCACGATACGATATTTTCACGATATACATCTCACGGTACGAAATTTATTGTGATATTTTTGTATTTTATTGTGAATATGCAATTTTTTCCCTCTTAAAATGCCTTGACAAGACTTAATCCAAAGAACTAAGATTTAAAAGTGCTTAAAACTGTTATTTCTTCATGTAATTGGCACCAAAATGACGCAAAGGATCATGGTCTATGTAGTTCCCTCTGTTTTTTAAGCTATTGCTGCATCATAACAATGAATTTAAGCAAAGAAACTTGAGATTTGATATATTGTGATGGTCTACGATATTACTGAGAGACTTTTGATGATACAATATCACAATATTTTGGTTACTGTTACACTTCTAGCAAATTGTAGTACTTTCTTCTATATTCCCATGTGGTTTTATATCTGTATAATCCCGCTTTGGTCCAGGTGTGGTCCATGGGCGTGTATTAGTCTACGTGCTCTTATACTTGCTCAAAATCATTCTAAAACTATTCAGGAAAGCTTCACTTCTGTCCTATAAGTGTGACTTTTTCATATCGATACCTACTCATGAGTATCAAGCATCGATTAGTATCTGATTTTTGAAACTTTGGACAAGCCTCCAGTACACAAAATGATTGATTGAAGGTTGGAGTGGCTTAGTCAGTAGAGCATTTGGCCAGTTACCGTAAAGTTGCTTAGTAGCTTTCATCGTAAACATTAGGCCATAAGAGCCTCTACCTATTACTGTTTATAAGATAAGAGGTGAGTGTAGTCTGTAGTGGAGATATGGTGCATTAAACTTATGTATGTTATATTTATCCAATGGGCTACAGGAGTTTGTATTGCTATTGAATAACGTGAGTAAAAAACGTTATTATTGTGAGTGGGGTCGCCTCTCCACAGATCTGGCATGTTTTTATGGAGATAGATAATTTTAGGACCTGTATTACGCTATTTTCTGATCTATGTTATAATGTTTTTACATCAGAAACAGACCAGGGGTTGTGTTTTGTTTCTGCAAATTTCGAATGAAGTCTTTTCTCAAACTGAAAACACTCAGTTCCACCTTGTGATGTCACGTGGTAATACAGAAAGTGCTCCACTGTGTTTTTATACTCCGTACACCTTCACTAGAATCATTTGGATCATTGCGGCCCTGGAATTGCCAGTCTCTACTGAATTAAAAGTAAAAAGGTAGTTGTTAGCTTTAAAACTACCACTTCATGACATCACAAGGTGGAACACAGCATTTTGAGCTTCGTAGATGTAGACAGACTCACTTTTACACACTGGCTTTTAACGCGGCGTGAGAATTGTGTGCTCCTCTGACTGTCTTTTATTGATTTTATTTGCTGTTTTTCTATTTATCAATTTTATGTTTTTTATTGACTTTCTTCTTTATTTATCTTATGCTTTATTTAATTGAATGTGTTAATTTATATTGTGCCTAGTCTGTGCAGCACTTTGGAGACTTTGTGTTGGTAAAATGTGCTATATAAATGAAGCTGGATTGGATTGAAGTGTTTTGTTTTATTCACACATAACTTCAGGTTTGTTTTTGATGAGGTAACAACATTATAACACGACTTAAAGCCCAAAGAGTCAATTTTGCGTAATATAAGACCTTTAATGTCTTATTGTGGAGCATTACAGACAAAGCAAAAACATCTCCAGGTGGCGGATCCTTCGTCAGAAAAGTTACAATGTGCATCTTTAATTTTGTGTGTGGTTCAATCAGAGTCCTGGGTGTCATGTATTTATTTTATTTTACCCTTACTGTTTCTTAGGCTGCATTCAGACTGCAGGTCTTAATGCTGAATTCAGATTTTTTTGTGAAATTCGATTTTTTTGCGAGGTCGTTCACATTTCCAATTAAATGCAACTTGTATGTGATCTCCAGTGTGAACTTTAAACACTCCAAAAGTGTCCCACATGCACAGTGGAGGACACGACGACGTCACACACAGCAAGTGTGCTCAGTGTTTACGGAAGTTGCCTAAATGCTGGGTTTGTCTCCCAAAATATGGTCCAGTTCTTCGTTCTTGGACAGGTTACACATCCACAGCTGCTTCGTTTGTTTGAGGCTTTAACCTCCTTGTATTTGGCTCGCAGGCTCTTTATTTTTTGTTGACATTAGAGCCAGGACTGTCTGTGACCACGCTCAGACATTTCTTTGGCAATCAGTTCAAAAATCGCCCGGTTCCAATAAGACCCCTCCAACTTGGCCTGAATACAGCGATGCCCCCAAATTGACTAGACTCCGAGCCTGACGTGTAGGTGGGATGAATGTGACCTGACTGTTCAGACTGAAGTCGCATGTCAAAAGATTGGATATGTATCGGTTTTAGGAGCACATATCCAAGTGCCCTGGGTCACATTTGAAAAAAATCAGATCTGTGTCGTTCAGATTGTCATTAAAAGATCAGATACAGGTCACAGAGGGGTGAAAAAAATCGGATTTGAGTCACTTCAGGCTGCAGTCTGAAGCATAGCTTAAATAAAGGTCACTCAGAGTTGCTGCTTTTGTTGTTCATGGTACTCAAATTTCAGACTTGATACTAAAGAATGCACTTAATACTCCATACTGATATCACAATGATGACACTCTTTCTTTAGGCAACAGAATGTGATTTTCACACGTATACTAATCTACGTGCACTTATACCTGTTCTGATACAGCTCAATGATCATTTTAAAGGTTCAGGAAAGGTTCATTTCTGTCCTGTGAGTATGTAGGCCCAAAAGTGCCAGGAAGTTGTTTCCTTGTAGTTCTCATATCTCTGCCGACTCTTTGTTTTTTTAGTCGCTCTTGAAACTTCACTGTGACAGAGAATCAATTGTCTGGGATGGTGTCAGGCGATTGCATATAGTTCTCATATCTCTTTGATTTTTTGTCCCTGCTGAAAATGCAAATGTGTGAGATAGTGTCCGGCAGTTGTTTCCTTATAGTTCTCATATCTCTGCCTACTCTTTGATTTTTTTTTGTTGCTGAAAATGCACCATGACAGAGAAGTAAGTGTCTGGGATAGTTTTGTGAATCTCAAAATTCTGCTTACTCTTTGGTTTTTAGTCACTCTTGAAAACACACCATGACAGAAAATAAAATATCTGGGATAGTGTCAGACTGTTGTTTCCTTTTAGTTCTCATATCTCTGCAATTATTTTATTTTATTTTATTTTTTTCTTTTGGCGAAAATGAACCATGACAGAGAATTAAGTGTCTGGGATAGTTTTGTGCTTTTGTTTCCTAATAGTTCTAATTTCTTTGCCTACTTTTTGTTTTGTTTTCTTCACCCTGACAGAGAATTTTCAATTTTCTGGGACAGTGTCACTTGTTTCTGCATAGTTCTCATATCTCTGCTCCTATTTGTTTTTTTGTTTTTGTTGAAAATTCACCACGACAGAGAATTAAGCGTCTAAGATAGTTTTGTGCAGTTGTCTTCTTATTTGTATTTCTATTTGGGGTTTTTTTTCTCACTGCTGAAAGTGCACCATGACAAAGAATCAATTGTCTGGGATAGTGTCACTTGTTTCCGCATAGTTCTCATATCTCTGCTACTATTTGATTTTTATTTTTTATTTTTTTTATTCACCATGACAGAAAATTGAATGTCTGGGATAGTCTTAAGCAGGTGGTTGCTTGTAGTTTTCATATCTCTTTGGTTTATAGCCATTTTTGAAAATGCACCATGACAGAGAATAAATTGTCTGGGATAGTGTCAGTCACTTGTTTCTGCATAGTTCTCATATCTCTGCTCCTAATTGTTTTTTTGTTTTTGTTGAAAATTCACCATGACAGAGAATTAAGTGTTTGGGATAGTTTCGTATAGTTGTTTCAAATTTTTTATTTTTTTTTTACAGCTGAAAGTGCACCATGACAGAGAATCAATTGCCGGTGCTACTGTCACTTGTTTCCTTTTAGTTCTCATATGTCTGCTACACTTGGATTTTTTTGTTTTTGTTGAAAATTCACTATGACAGAAAATTGAATGTCTGGGAAAGTCTTAAGCGGTTGTATCCTGCCTCATATCTCTGCCGACTCTTTGGTTTTTAGTCACTTTTGAAAATGCAGCATGACCGAGAATAAATTACCTGAGATAGTGTCAGCCAGTTGTTTCTTTTTAGTTCTCATGTCTCTGCTACTATTTGCATTTTTATTTATTTATTTAATTGCTGCCAAAAATACACCATGAAAGAAAATGAAGTGTCTGGGATAGTTTCGTGCAGTTGTCTCCTTATTGTTCTCATTTCTACTCTTTTGGTTTTTAGTCACTCTTGAAAATGCACCATGACAGAAAAGTGCATGGGATAGTTTTGTGCAGTTGTTTCCTTATAGTTCCCATTTCTCTGCCTACTATTTGTTTTGTTTTTAGTTTTAAAAGTGCACCATAGGTTAGTGTCAGACACTTGTTTCCTTATAGATATTATATTTCTGCTACTATTTGATTTTTTTGTTTTTGCTGAAATTTCACAATGATAGAATTAAGTGTCTGGTATAGAGTTTTTACTTTGTAGTTCTCATATTGCTGCTTACTATTTTAGTTTTTAATCACTCTTGAAAATGCACCATGACAAAGAATTGTGAAAAAAGTGTCTGGGATAGTTTTGTGCAGTTGTTTCCTAATAATTCTCATTTCTCTGCTTACTCTTGGGTTTGTTTTCTTGTCCTTTCACTGCTGAAAATTCACCATGACAGAAAAGTGACTGTCTGGGATAGTGTTAACCAGTTGTTTCCTTGTATTTCTCATATCTTTGCCGCATCTGTAGTTTTTAGTCACTTTTGAAAATGCACCATGACAGAGAATAAATTACCTGAGATAGTGTCAGCCAGTTGTTTCCTTATAGTTCTCATTTCTCTGCCTACTGTTTGTTTTTTTTCACTGCTGAAAGTGCACCGTGACAGAGAATCAATTGTCTGGGATAGTGTCAGGCAGTTGTTTCCTTATAGTTCTCATATCCCTGGTACTATTCGATTTTTTGTCACTGCTGAATATTCATGTGTCTGGGATAGTGTCAGGCGCTTGCTTCCATATAGTTCTCATATCTCTGCTACTATTTGGGTTTTTATTACTTTTTTTTTTTTTTTTTTTTTTAATGCACCACGACAGAGAAGCATTTTGTCTGGGATAGTATCAAGCGGTTGTTTCCTTATAGTCCTCTTACCTCTGCTTCTATTCAATTTTTTGTCACTGCTGAAAACTCAAGTGTCTGGGATAGTGTCAGGCACTTTTTTTCTTATAGTTCTCACAGCGCTGCCTCCTGTTTGATTTTTATCACTTTATAAAAATGCACCATGACAGAAAATGAAGTGTCTAGGATAGTTTTCATGTCTCATATCTGTGCTACTATTTGATTTTTTGTTTCTGAAAATTCACCAAAATTGAGTGTCTGAGATCGTGTCAAGCAGTTGTTTCCTTAGTTCTCATATTTCTTCCTACTTTTTGTTTTTTGTCTTGTCTTTGTGTTGAAAATTCCTAATGACCTCAGATTATGAGGTTCTGAGTGGGCTCGCCTCTCCACAGATTTGATCATGAATATGAAACATCAGCTGTGTGTGTAAATCCAAACACATGAAAAGTGTTGCACCAGAAGAAATGCCACTGCCGCTCTGATGCTCCATGATCATCATCAGAGCAAAAGATAAACACTGGTTGCACTTTTGGCACATCAGCTCTTAAAACTCTTTTTATCTCACTTTACATGCAAACACGGTGGCTAGCACTCATGCCTCACAGCAAGGTTCTGGGTTCGATCCCGGGATCGCCTGGGCCTTTTTGTGTGGAGTTTGCATGTTTCTTCCCGTGTCTGGATGGGTTTCCTCCGGGCGCCAAAACATGCTACAGGTCTCCAAGAACAGTTGATAGTCAAGGTCAATTAAATACAATCAATTAAATCATTGTGTGTCCTTAGGCAAGACACTTCACCCACATTGCCTAGTATGAAAGTGATGTGTGTGTGTGATGTTGGTAGTTGGAGGGACCGATGGTGCTGATTGGCATGGCAGCCACCCTTCTGTCAGTCTGCCCCAGGGCAGCTGTGGCTACAATAGTAGTTTACCATCACCAGGTATAGAGTGAATGAATAATGCTGAATAATGCTCTTTTAAAGCGTCTTGGGGACAAAAAAATGTCTGTGAAAAGCATTACATAAATAGAGACTTACTTACTTACTAAGCACGAAATCTCCACTCTAGCTGGAGTTTTTAGAAAGATTTGTTTTCAGGGGCGAATTCTGTTTGCATGTAAAAGATGAGTACAAACCATAGACTGTAAAAAGAAGTGGATTAAGCAAGTGTGACGTCACCCATAGCATTCAGCGGCGATCAAATGAGGCTTGCGAAGCTCATGGTTACAGGAGTGAATCTGGAGCCAGGCTTTGTTATGAATAGGATTTTTTTGACGAACAAAATAGTGAAAAAAAATTCTGGATCATGTAGAACGAGTTAATACGAATATTTTAAGACCAAAATGATGAGACTCACTGCAGCAGGTACAGAGAGAGGGTTCAACAAGCTCATAATATTGACTTATATTATGACTTATTATCTTCCGGCTCCTTCTGACCCTGGGTCATTTGGAACCTGTGTCAGAAGGAGCCAGAAGAGCCTCCTGGCGAACTTCCTATTTGGCACACGGCGGCTTCAGCGTTAGTTACATCCACTCATTCATTCATCCACAGTCTATGGTACAAACCAAGGGAAATGTCTCAGTTTTAAAAATACCCATGTACGTGTAAATGGGGCCTAATAATAAAGGATTATTCAAACATGTGTGAATGAAACAAAACACGACTCCAGGTCTGTTTTTGATGAGGTAAAGCATTCAAACGTGGCTTAAAGCTCACAAGAGTCAATGTTATGTGTTGTGTTATTTATAAGACCTTTAATACAAGTCTAATACCTCCTCTTAAAGGTCACACTATTAACACTTTTATTAAATCTCTGCGTGTATTCTGTTTTCTCCCACTGAGGACTAGCCTGGTGCTAACACGGCGTTTGTGGCTCAGTTTTACTGCAGTGACACCTTCAAATGCTCCTATTAAACTAACCTCACTTTGGTGTTTTGCTTCAGTAATCGTGTGGTAGCCCGCGACCACACACCACACTCTAAAGAAGACTTTGAGACTGTACTTTTAAAGCTAACAGCATGCCTTCTATAGATAAGCCACTCAGTACGACCCATAATGCATTGCTTGTCAGACTGACGCCTCTTTATTTCCAAAAAGCAATCGGCCGGGCCTTGCATTGTCTCCCATTAATTGTTGGAAAGTCGTTTTAACAGTATGAATTAATAATGCGGTTGTGTGGAGAGGAGAGTAGCTTTTCCTTTTATCGTAAACATGCCGTTAATATTTGATGTTTTTTTCAAAGTGCAAATGAGCCTTTGTCAGTCAGGGCAGACGTTACTGACATCGCCACGGAAACACGCAGAGAGGATTACAGGCACAGACGCGGCACGCAGGACCACGGCAGGACACGAGATGCCATGTGGTGTTACGAGGTGGTATGACTGGTATGACTCTCCTGAAGACGCACTGGTTTAGAAAGAAATGTCCAATCCTATGACCAGGGGTGACGTCAGACAGTGTTGGTTGGAGGAGATTTTAGGCAAAGTCCTGCACGGGTCAATTTTTGGAGACCCGCACCCGCCCGTACCTGCACAGAACAGCAACACACCCGCCCGTTAACCCGTGATTTATCAAAGTTAAACCTGTACCCGCCCGAACCCGTAAAATTACACCCGTTACCCGCCTGTGTCATGGTAAATCACACACAAATTAAAAGCATTCTAACTGCAGCATCCATCAGAATATGAATTTAAAAGTTACGACTTCAAGAATTACAATCACGAAATGAAATGAAACGGTTGCGATTTCTTCATTACGAATTCGAATTCACAGATGTGACTCGACTGTCATCACTTCACAGGGTTTATTTACTGAGCAGAAGAAACAATGATCGAGATGCCGGACTTTTGCGCCACCCACGCCATGGACTAAACCAAGACTAAACCGGGATGAACCGAGGAATAACCGAGGACTAAGTGCAGCCGTTGCCTGATTGCGCTTTGCAGACTCCATGCTCCATGGGCTCAGGGTTCTCCCTCCCAAGGTTAGTCCTAATGTAGCCCTGGTTTAGTCCTGATATAATCCAAACCTGCCCGTGTGTAATTACTACCCGCCCCTAAAATTCCAGAGCGTTAAAACCCGCCCGTTTCAGCAGCTATTTGCCTGTCCCTGTTGGGTACGCGTGGGACTCTGCCTGGTGGTCCAAAAGTTGAATGTTGCGCTCACGTTTTATTATATGAGAGTAGTGTGATTTCAGATGCAGGGGAGGGGTCTGTATGAAAGATGCACTGGTTTAGAAAGAAATATCCAAATTAATGTATGACCAGGGGTGATGTCAGACATTTTTGTGGGAGATGTGGGAGTGCTGAGTTGTTCAATGCGTGTGCACAGTTAACTTGTTAATTCAGAGCCTGTGTGGATGTGAGGATTAGGGATGGGCATGATTAGTCGACTAATTGATAATTGATCATTTAGAATTTCGTCAGTCACGTTCACTTTTAATCAACAAACCAAATGTAGGTTGCTGTGTGTAGCGTAAGGAGACGAGGCTGCGTCTGACAGCACAAACACTGGAGTTGCGGCCTCACAGTCCCACGTTTTGGCTCTGGCACCTCCTTGGAGATCACTAGTCACAGAAAGAACACCTACTGTATTCCACTAAGTCTGTCCTTTAGTCTGACAGAAACTGAACCACATCAGGGCACAAGGAGAGAGCTGTTTGTTTCAGCAATAATAGTTTATGCAAATGAGCCATGTGGTTTTAAGTTTAAATTTCTGTAAAACATAAACAAATGTGCAAAGCTGAATTAAACACATTATAATCTCAAACGGGCTGATGTGGCTCTAAAGTGGTTATGGTTTATATGTTGTAAAGCTGAGTTTATTTATGCAGATTAGTGATAATAATGATGATAACTGTGATATAAAAACGTTAATGATTCATTGAAAATTGATCATAAATTCTCCTGACAATCGATTAAGGAAATTTAATCAAATGCCCATCCCTAGTGAGGACATCCACACACCCTAACGTTTTTTTTTTTTTTTTTTTTTTTTTTTTTTGCTATTTAGAATGTAGTTGCCCATGTTAGTGATTTTAGTTAAACCTAATATGAAAAATTCTTTTTTTTATATTATATTTTTTCATTATGTTATAATTTGGACATTTTTAATCACAATATGGATCTAAAATGAATTAATAAAAGAAACCGGTCCGCTTACTTCTGCGTTAGAAAACTGCGGTGTCCAATGTGAGCTGACGAAAGAGTTGTGTGGTCCCTCCTATGATCCGCTACAAATCACACTGGGGAGAAGCTGATTTTTTTATTTGTACCAAAATGACTACATGACGCCCAGACGCTTCGGGCCTGATTGAAGCCCTCGGTTTTATCACTTGGGGTTTTGACCGTGGACCTCTGGGGATAAAACCGAGGGCTTCAATCAGTCGAGACACAGAGACCAGCACTGAACCTTTTGCAAGTTCACCTACGGAAACCTCTGTACGACTTTTACTTGTGTTACGAATCAGCTCAGCTAGAGACGGGGAAGTAACAAAAGAACCAAAATGGAATAAATTAAATAGTGTTTAATTAACAAGAATGTACAAGATAAATAACAAAACAGACTAAAATATATACAGAAAATAACCTAAACTAAGAAACAAAACAACAGGATCAATATACGAGTTTCGACATACGAGCAGGTCTATAAAAAATCGAGTGATTAAACGAATGGACACACAGAACTAAAACACAAGTGCCCCAAAGTAAAACCACATAAACCCACAAACAGAAACGAGTGACAAATTTAAAAAGCACAAAACAGAACTAAACAAGTGTCTCAACACAACAAAGAAAGTCAGACACGTACTAATATAAACGAGTGACTGGCACGAAAGAGACACAGATACACACACAAAAAAAGGCCAGCAGATCCGAACAGGTGCTGCAATCTCCTTAAATCGGGGGAGGTGGCCGGAGGTGAGGCAGAATTGGCCAGGGAAGATGTGCCCCACTGATCACGGACCAGGGCTTCCACAGGAGGAATCAGGACGGCCAACAAAATAAATTAAAACACACAAAACAAGTCAGAACTGAAGACCTGGGGCTGTAACAACTTCCTCTGGATAGTCAAGTTTCATTTGTGCATTTCTCTGCACTTCCCCAGGGCCAGGGCTGATCCAAGGACTGGATGGGCTGTGTGCACAAAGGCCAGGGACTTACCGTATTTTCCACACTATAGGACGCGCTCTTAAGCCTCTAACCCCATCAAAAAACGACCAGAGCGCCCTATACACGAATCCACTCGGGTGTCCCAGCATGACTTCGGTAAACTACAAATCCGCACCACCCGCAGCGCACGCAAACACACACGGAGCAGACAGCGACCGCGTAGCGAAAAACCACCCTGCAGCCACACTCATCACTCCACGCCGACGAGGAACGGAACGGAGGAACGAACCGAAAAAGCGAGCACTTCTAGACACAACTGAACAACTGAGTCACTGCGAACACGCCGACAATCCAGCGGTCCCAGACAGCACCCTCCCTACACGCCACAACGGAACAAAGCCCAGAGTCACCGTGAACGCGCCAAACAAAGTCCCACTGACCCATCCAACTGTTGTGTTTCGTTTAAAGTCCGGTGCAGTTTATTTGTGAAAAAAGTTTGAAAATAGACCATTCAATGACAGTGCGTCTTATAATCCGGAACGCCTAATAGTGATACGGTAATCAACGCAAGCTTATGACCTGCGCTTACTGAGGATTCCTTGTTCAGAGCTACATATATCACGAAATTACAGAACAAAACTCATACATCACAGTGAACGTAAACTGATGACGGTAAAAACATGTTAATCAGAGCAATGACGTCTTGACTCCAGAAGAAGAAAGATTACTCAAACAAACATGAATCCCTCTAAATACAACTTTGAGAGAGTAAATGAGAACTATAACGTGGATTAAAGCTCTAAAAAGTTGATTTTGCAGAATAGAATAAGCTTTAATCATGTCTTTGGGGTTGGATAAACGCACCACTTACTGAAGCTATTGTCAAAAGATAATTTCACTTTTGTTTAGTTGTGCTGACAATGAAGAGGTTTGTGCCAGTTTTGTTTCATGTGAACAGACCCAGTAATTACCGTCTGTAGGGTGTAATTGTCTAAAGATTGATTAGTCAAGTAAAAAGGTTGCGTGGCAAAAGCTCTCAAAACTATCACGTAACTCATTGTATCTGACGTAAACTGTTCATGCAAAAACTTCTATTTATCTGGAAAATGTACTAGGAAACAAGATAAAGACAGATTAAACTTGTAAATCATGAGTTTAACCTGCATTTTTACATCACATCACACTAGATGCATCAAAAAGCAACTAGTTTAAAAAAATATTTGATTCTAGGATTGTGTGGAGGTGGACGTCCTTCCTACTTCACTTCTGTGTCTGAAAAAAGCTATTCCAAAACTGTGGACACCTCTGAAAATGCTATATAATTATGTATGTATGTATGTGAATGATTTGGGAAATGTCCAGAAGAATTGACAAAAAGACTGAAACGTGAACTGACAAACTAATCCAAGAATGACATTATGGACATGTTTGTAAAGAACTAAACTACTGGTTAGCAGCTTTTATGCAGAATAAAATAAAATATTTTTTTGTTAATATTAAAATGAAATTTTCATGTGATTGTGATTCATCTTGCAGCCAAAGACAATACAGCAGAGTCCTGCATCGGGTTGGGTACCTGCAAATAGTTGCTGAAACGGGCAGGTTTTAATGTTCTGGAATATTACAGGCGGGTAGTGATTACACACAGGCGGGTCAGGGGAAGCAAATGAACGATGAAGGAGAAAAAAAAAACTTGACCCGTGTTCAGGACGTCCGTTGCCCTTAGAACAAGTGCCATTTCCCGGTCTTTTGTTGGAACAATGGCTCGGCAGCTGCGCTCCTGGTTTAGTCCTGGTTTAGTCCTGGTGTAGTCCTGGTGTAGTCCTGGTTTAGTCCTGGTGTAGTCCTAGTGTAGTCCTGGTTTAGTCCTGGTGTAGTCCTAGTGTAGTCCTGGTTTAGTCCTGGTTTTAGTCCTGGTTTAGTCCTGGTGTAGTCCTGGTGTAGTCCTGGTTTAGTCCTGGTGTAGTCCTGGTGTAGTCCTGGTTTAGTCCTGGTGTAGTCCTAGTGTAGTCCTAGTGTTGTCCTGGCAATTGGCTCGGCAGTTGCAACGTGTATATATTTATTCTAATGACACTGGTGTAGTCCTGGTCCAGTCCTGGTCCAGTCCTGGTCCAGTCCTGGTCCAGTCCTGGTCCAGTCCTGGTCCAGTCCTGGTCCAGTCCCGCTTCAGTCCTGGTGTAGTCCTGGTCCAGTCCTGGTGTAGTCCTGGTCCAGTCCTGGTGTAGTCCTGGTTCAGTCCTGGCCCAGCCCTGGTTCAGCCCTGGCGTAGTCCTGGTGTGGTCCTGGTCCAGTCCTGGTGTAGTCCTGGTCCAGTCCTCGTGTAGTCCTGGTCCAGTCCTCGTGTAGTCCTGGTCCAGTCCTGGTCCAGTCCCGCTTCAGTCCTGGTGTAGTCCTGGTCCAGTCCTGGTTCAGCCCTGGTTCAGCCCTGGTGTAATCCTGGTCCAGTCCTGGTTCAATCCTGGTCTAGTCCTGGATCAGTCTTGGTTCAATCCTGGTTCAGTCCTGGTCCAGCCCTGGTCCTGGTCCAGTCCTGGTCCAATCCTGGTGTAGTACTGATCCAGTCCTAGTTCAGTGGCAATCAGCTCTGCAGTTGCGGCATGTATGTATTTATAATCCACTAATGACACGGCGTAGGTTCAGTCCTGATTTAGTCCTGGTTTAATCCTGGACTATTGAGCTGTCAGACTAATGCACTGACCCCGATTTATCACGGGCACCAGCGGGTAACGGGTGGAATGTTAACGGGTCCGGGAGGGTGTGGTGCTGGGTGCGGGTCTCCAAAAGTGGACCCGTGCAGGACAGTAGGAGGTGTATTTTTTTGTCGGTATGTGCTCAACTCTAACTCCATGACCCTGTGTCCTACATCCTCCTATCTGACTCAGTACACCGTTTAAATTTATTAAAATGTTCTGAACTCTTCTCCAGACCACACACTTTTACTGGCAGACGTTGGACTGAGCTGTGGACTTCTACAATAAACAGACCCAAGATGAACACGGACGATAAGACACAACTGAGTCCGTTGAAAATGAAATCAGTTGCACATCTCGAAGTCTGGCTCTAAAACCGCTTTATTATCAGCTCTGTCATTAATACAGTCATATGAGCCAGACTGTACCACCTCACACTGAACCCGATCACATCTTTGTGCCCATGGGGGAGATTTTCTGCTGTCTCACTGCGCTCACACACACTCCGCTCTCTGTCTTCACTCTCATCATGTTCTGACCTCGTTTGGTTCACTCCGTCTGTCCGAGTTTTAGTCACAGCACCGCAAACTCTTATTTTATTTAAACACTGTGAGCTTTAAGCCATGTTTTAATGCTGTTACCTCCTCAAAAACATACCTGCTGGAGTTTTGTTTCATTCTCACGTCATTCTCTCGTTTGATTAATCCTTTATTACACATCTCCCAAAGCGCAAAATGCTCTGTTGCAGCTTGTGATGTCATCAAGTGGTAGTTTTCGCCATATCGTCATCTTGAAAAACAAAATTACCAGGGCTGGGTATCATTAAGAAGTTGCCGATACGATACATATCTCGATACATAGGCCACGATACGATACGCTTTCTGATACAGTGAGCTTTCTATTCAACACGATTCGATACGATATATTTCACATCGATTCGATACGGTTCAGTGCGAAAAAGGCTAAATGATGTTTTTAATACTAAAAGTCCACTAAGTTTGTGAAAAGTGAATGTGAAAACCATCCATTTTACTCAAAACACTGAAAATGTCAACACAACTGTAGCTCTTACACAAACTAATTTATTAAAAATATACCTAAAATAATCTTGACGATATATTGATACAGCAGCCCACGATATCGATACTGTATCAGCACATTAAACGATACGATATATCGATGTTTGATATTTTTGCACACTCCTAGAAATTACTAGGGCTGCACTACTCTAGAAAATAATCTAATAGTGATTTTACGATGTTGTGGTTAGTGTCAGTTTTGTGTTTATGTTTAAAAAGTAGGATGATACACTGAAAAAAAAAATTTAAATTCTGGGAGTAGTAAAATATATTAAATCGACTGGTCCTTTTTACAGTGAAATAACAGAATTCTGTGAGAACGACAACTTATTTAATAGCAATGGACAAAATGTTACTTATTTTACTCATGTAGTCCAAGTATTATTGTGTTTAATGAGTAAGTTCTACCATTACTAACTCTTCTAATCACCAACACGTTTAAAGGTTTTACAGTCGATACTCACCAACTCAGAAATACTGAGTAATACCAAAGTCCTTCTAGATAAATCCCGTGCACTCGGCGACTACGTATTTGGAGCTGGGTTCCGTGGTTCAAATCCCACTTTCTACATTAAAAATAAATAAATAAAGAATACAGAGAGGGACGGGGAGAGCGGTCAAATCCACTAGTGCGATTCTAGCTCCCACAGGTGCTGTTGTTGTTGTGTCCTTGGGCAAGACACTTAACCCACCTCGCCCCTAGTGTCACAGCGTGCACTGGTGAATGGGTGAGTGGTGAGTCCTTGTTGTAAAGCACTTTGAGCCTTGAAGGTGGAAAAACGCTCCATAAAAATGTACAATTTTTAAGACATATAATATTCACTTTATTTACTTTTTATTTCATCACAGAACTGCAATTAATTATGACAATATTTTGTATATTTTACTTAATTTATTTACATAAACATGACTTCTAACTTAAAAAAAAAAAAGTTGGAAGTCATACAATTACTTCTTGACTGTTAATCGTGGCGGTAAATACATTTTATTTAATCAGGGCTTAATGATTAAATGATAAAGACATGTCGGCTTTGGCCATTCAAATAAAGGCCTTTTAACAATTTTTTTCCTTGTGCGATTTTTTTTTTTTTTTTTTTAACTTTTTCTACTTTTTTGGAGGGCCTGGAATCCGTTGTGTTTTAGTTTTGATCCTTTTTTCCAAGATCACCCTCTACCTGCTCCTACTGATTGGAAAACCTGCAGCAAACAGCCACATTTTTGTTCTTTCTGCACATTTTATTTAATACTGATGAGTAAATTGTACCTGATATTACAGCAGTAAAATTTACTTAAAAAGTGCCTGGGCAAATTGTTATGAGGATTTTTTTCTAGTGAATCTTAAGTTCTATTTTTCAGTGTAGGTCAAAAGTTTTTGATATGAGGTTACTGGTGCACGCTGCCTTCTGTCTGCTGTAACTATACTGAGACTAGTGTAACCTAGCACACCTGTTTGTTTACAGTTTCTGTTTGTTGGCTCGGTCTATTGAACTACAGTTCACACTAGTGTAGCTCCTCCCTTCAGACAGAGAGAAGACCGTGCCCCATCAGAACTCCACCAGAACCGAAGAACCAGTTTAGATGAGCAGAGAAATGTTTTCACTCTAAAACTTGACACTCTGGAACCTTCCTGAACAACTGAAGGATTACACAGACATTCTGTTCACATTGCACATTGTAAACAACTCCAGCATTTGTTCACCAAAGACTGAAATCTGAATTTAAATTAATACAATGTGTATGTATCATGCACTGAAAAAAAAAAAAGGTTGCTGGATTTGCATAAAAAAGTTATGGAAAGCGGTAGCATGCAATAAAATAATGTTTAGGCTTTGAAACGTATTTCGATCCCCTCTACACATACTGTTCTCAGAACATGAATGTCACTTTTTCATGTTGATGATTTGATCAAATCATGCTGAATATGCATATTTATCTTATGTTACCTTATCGTGAAATGTATATGTATGTATAATTAAATTTAATTGATCTAATTCTGTAAAATAATACAAAAACAGTCTTTAGTTTTCCACAGTTCTGTCTTGTCTTAAACAGAATCAAACACACAAAGAGCACAAGTACAGAGACACACAGTTTGGAGCTGGACAGTGTGAAGATTTATTCCAGTGAAGAAGCTCTGGTCTCTGCCTGTGGACACAGGAATAACACATGATGATCACATTATGATCAGTGTTGGGGAGTAATAGATTACATGTACTGGAGTTATGTAATCAGAGAACAAATTATGAGTAACTGTATTCAGTTACAGTTACTGTTTCAGTGAGTGGTAATTGGATTACAGTTACTTTGTTGAAATAAATGGATTACATGGCGGCATTTACTTGTTTTTACATTTCAGGCTATATCCCCCTTTTTTTTTTTCCCGATAATTCCACTCATTGCCTGACACTGAACCAGGTCTAAAACCAGGTCTAAAGCCAGGTCTAAACTAGGTCTAAACTAGGTCTAAACCAAGACTAAACTAGGAATAAAACCAGGTCTAAACCAGGACTAAACCAGGTCCAAACCAGGACTAACCCAGGAATAAAACCAGGTCTAAACTGGGACTAAACCGGGTTCAAACCAGGACTAAACCAGGAATAAAACCAGGTCTAAACTGGGACTAAACTAGGACTATAACCAGGACTATAACCAGGACTATAACCAGGTCTAAAACCAGGTCTAAAACCAGGTCTAAAACCAGGTCTAAAACAGGATTTAACAGGACTAAATCAGGCTGCATGGAGCGTGTCTCTTCGTCTTCTAACAATAATATTTTTAATTTGGTTCAGTAAAGTCTGGGTTTTTTATTTTCTTTTATCAGACAAAACTTCTTATGTGAAGATTTCCTCATCTTTGTTTCTCTACAGCAAATCAAATAATCCAGAGTATTCAGATTACGTTACTCACTTTAAGTATCCTAATGGATTACATTACAAATTACATTTTGGAGTATGTAATCTGTAATCTGTAGGGGAATACATTTTAAAAGTAACCTTCCCATCACTGATTCTGATGATCTACTCTGTTGTACATGTTTAAATACATTCAAAGTACCTATAATGGACCAGAACAGCATCACAAGAACATTAGAACTGTATCTGCAGAAACAAAACTCACCGTGTGCTGCTTTTCTTCCTCTAAACGCATCAACAGGAAGGGCATCTGGTATAAAGTCTCCTAGTGCCACATCACCCTGTAGAAACACGAAAACTGTTTCAATAGGAAGTTCATTTTGAAAAATTTGTTTAAAATCGTTTTAGTTGAGTTACTCACTTTGTTCATCTGTGGTCTGTGGTTTGTTGGTTCTCAGACATCTTCCTTTTTTCTGAAACATCAGCTGTAACATTCATGAACTTCCCCACAGCTCCAGCAGAGCTCTGGACGTCACTCTTTGTTTGCAGACGACTCTGGAACAAACACATTCAAATCTGAGTACAACTGTCACACTCTTGTAGATGGACAGTCAAAGACAATTTGTCTCATGGAAACAGTCCTGACATTAACTCTAATTTCAAATAAAAAAATAATAAAAATAGGGAGGAGCCTCACCAGAGATTATAATAAAGTCATGCTTCCTCAACCTGATTAAAACCTGCAGGTCTCACATCGGCCACAATCAAGTGACCTTTGTAAGATTTAAACATGCTGGACAGAGAAACGTAAAAAAAAAGTCATGTTAGTGTTGTCAAATTAGTTTTTGCAATTTGAGCAACCCCTCTCAGACCATTTTTTCAGTGTTTGTTTCAGAACATGTTTGTAGATTTCTAAACTACAAGTACAACACGACGTTTCTATAAAAAAGACAAGAAGGACTTTCTCTTAACTAAATAATTACAGTCTTTACAATTTGATAATTAAGTTAACTCAAATTGTGTTTTTTATTTGATTTCAGTCAGTCCAGTCATAGTTTTAGTCTTTATGATCATTTTGAGCAGTGTTGGGGAGTAACAGATTACATGTACCGGAGTTATGTAATCAGAGTACAAATTATGAGTAACTGTATTCAGTTACAGTTACTGTTTCAGTGAGTGGTAATTGGATTACAGTTACTTTGTTGAAATAAATGGATTACACAGCGGTATTTTCCTGTTTTCACATTTTGGGCTATATCCCTTTTTTTTTTTTTTTTTGGTAATTCCACTCATTGCCAGACACTAAACCAGGATTAAACCAGGTCTAAATCAGGACTAAAACCAGGACTAAAACCAGGACTAAAACCAGGACTAAAACCAGGTCTAATCCAGGACTAAACCAGGACTAAACCAGGTCTAAACCAGGTCTAAACCAGGACTAAAACCAGGACTAAACCAGGTCTAAACCAGGATTAAACCAGGTCTAAATCAGGACTAAAACCAGGACTAAAACCAGGACTAAAACCAGGACTAAAACCAGGACTAAACCAGGACTAAAACCAGGTCTAATCCAGGACTAAACCAGGACTAAACCAGGTCTAAACCAGGTCTAAACCAGGACTAAAACCAGGACTAAACCAGGTCTAAACCAGGATTAAACCAGGTCTAAATCAGGACTGAAACCAGGACTAAAACCAGGACTAAAACCAGGACTAAACCAGGACTAAAACCAGGTCTAAACCAGGACTAAACCAGGACTAAACCAGGTCTAAACCAGGTCTAAACCAGGACTAAAACCAGGACTAAAACCAGGACTAAACCAGGACTAAAACCAGGACTAAAACCAGGACTAAACCAGGACTAAACCAGGTCTAAACCAGGTCTAAACCAGGTCTAAACCAGGTCTAAACCAGGACTAAACCAGGACTAAACCAGGACTAAAACCAGGACTACACCAGGACTAAACCAAGACTAAACCAGGTCTAAACCAGGATTTAACAGGACTAAATCATGCTGCGTGGACCGTGTCTCCTCATCTTCTATCAATAATATTTTTAAGATGATTCAGTAAAGTCTGGGCTTTTCATTGTTTTTTAGCAGACAAAACATTTTATGTGAAGAAGTCTGAGTCTTTGCTTCTCTACAGCAAATCAAGTAATCCAAAGTATTCAGATTACGTTACTCACTTTAAGTAATTTAATGGATTACGTTACAAACTACATTTTGGTGTATGTAATCTGTAATCTGTAGGGGAATACATTTTAAAAGTCACCTTCCCAACACTGATTTTGAGGTAGTTTTGTTTAGTTTTAATCTGAAAAAATATGACATAGACAAAAAAATTAAAGAACGACTGCTGTATATAGAAAAACAAATGACTTCCACTTTTTCTCAATCAAAATTGCGATGACTGAATTTTTGCAATCTACATCCTAACATCTCAACGACTGCAGCTTTTGCCTTTGTACCGTTTCCACCAGCTCAAACCGCGATTCCGACTGCGCTCCGACCGCCACCTCATCTCTCCCGCCTATAGACAGCGGATTTTGCAGTCTCACACTCCTCTCTCTGTCTTTACCGCTATCACGCCCTGACCCCTGAGCGCTGAATAAACAGAATGGGCCCACGAGCAGTAAATACTTGGCTCTTTTGGCTGCTCGCTCCCCCCCTGCTGTCCCTGCTCTTACTGTAAGCTGTGTGAGTGGGAATATACTGCACTGAAACAACTTCCTGTAGCCATCTGACATCACCTCCATTCAGACGCGTGTGTACATAAGAGCCGGAGCCGAACGCATGCTGCCCCGGGTACATGCACGCGCCGCTTTATGTCAATGAGTGAGCTAATTACTATGGGTGTGTGATGCTGCAGTATCGATATCAGGGGCTGCTGTTTCGATATATCAGCAAGAGGGTATTTTGTGACTGTTTGTGCAATACTCTTGACATATTCGCTGTTTTGTTAAAGGGCTCATATTACATAGAGCTGTTCAAGCTGTGTATCATTCGTTCATTTGTTTTTCAATATAAAACCAAAAATAAGAAATCAAAAAAACAACTATATTCTTCATTATTTGTCTCCAAAACCAAAATTAGATTAAAGATTAGTTTTTTTGATTTTCTGATTTTGTGTTTAAATGAATAATGGAAAAAACAGATAACTACTGTTTCCCGTTTCCATGACCCGTCTGGTCCTGGTCTTAGGCTGCGTTCAGACTGCAGCCTGAAGTGACCCAAATCCGATTTTTTGGCTTCTATGTGACCTGTATCCGATCTTTTAATGACAGTCTGAACGGCACAGATCCGAATTTTTCAAATGCGACCCAGGCCACTTGGATATGTGGTCCTGAATCCGATACATATCTGATCTTTTGACATGCGACTTCAGTCTGAACGGCCAAAGCGCATTCATCCGACCTACACGTCATTAACAAGCGACAAACGTCACTATTCTGCGCTGAAGCAGGCGGAAACCGGAACTGTAAAATCGCCAGGTGCTCAATGCTCGCGACCATGTTTGGACAACTTCCGTAAACACAGAGCACGCTCGCTGCGGTTGACGCATGGGGTTGACGTCATCGTGTCTCCAGTGTGCATGCGGGACACTTTCGGGCCGTTTACCGTTCACACTGGAGTCACAGACAAGTCGCATTTAATTGGAAATGTGAACGACCTCGCAAAAACATCGGATTTCACAAAAAAATCGGAATTGAGCATTAAGCCCTGCAGTCTGAACGTAGCCTTAGTCTTAGTCTGGTTGCGGTCTCAGTCCTGGTCTGGTCCTGGACATGGTTCAGTCCTGGTTCAGTCCATATGCAGCGCCAAAGTCCGGCATCGCAGTTTAAGTCACGGAAACAGGAAACATCCATTATCCGTTTTTTCCATTATTCATTTAAACACTTTAAAATTGAAAAAAACAAATCGTTATCCATTTTTTTCATTTTCGTTTTGGACACAAATAATGAAGAAAATAATATATATTTTTTTGTTTTCTTGTTTTTGGTTTTATATTGAAAAACAAATGAACGAATGAAACACAGATTCTGTTCGATTATGGAAAAAATCATAATAATGATTATATTGCTCAATATTGAAATCACGATTATTTTTTTGTTGCACGATGCATTTATTCAGCGTTTCTCTCTCTCTCAAAAAAAACCCCAAAAATCCCTTTGTTATTTATAGTTAAAATTTTTCAAAAACTTTCAAATTTAAAATAAATATAGGCTACAAACATAGAGCAGTTTTGCGATGTATAAAACATAAAATTAATAAAATATACTTTGAACATGAAATAAAGCATAGAAAAATATAAATGTATCCAAAATAAAATATATATCCAGCTGTTCTACAATCTCAATATTGAAAAAATAAAATAAATAGACTCATTTATATCAAAAATATCCCAAAATAAACTGTGTGAGTGCACCCTAAAACATTTCAACTGGATTATATGAGTTTGGAGATCGTTTAACACACAAATTGAAATTGTGATCAAAGTTCAATTAATTGCACAGCCTTGATATAATTGTTTCTTTATCACAAACAGACCTGGAGTTGTGTTTTGTTTCATGTTTAACACACAAATCCTGCATATTTAGGCTGAGTTCTTCTCTCAACCTGAAAAAAACTCTGTTGCTTGTGATCATGCGGTAATACAGGAAGTGCTCCACTGTGTTTTTAAACTCCACACACCTTCACTAAAATCATTTGGATGATTTCGGCCCTGGAATTGCTCACTGCCCTTTTTTAAAATCATAAACCTACAAGAGAATAGGACAAGTTTATTTCCAAGATGCTTCTTCAGTTCTTGATTGATTGAATTATTTATTTCGGTCACAGGTACACTGCCGGACAAAAGTTTTTAGAACACCCAGATTTTTTCAGTTATTTTTTGCAATTCAAGTCGTGCAAGTCCAATGAAGAGCTTGAAATGGTACAAAAGGTAAATACTGAACAGCCAGAGGTTAAAAAAAGATAAAAGATACAAAACACAAGTCCAAGCTCTGCCAAAACTACCTCAGGAAACAAGAACAAGATGATACTAATGACACACTTAGGATATTATTTGTGTGGCCTCTAATGGACACAGAGACGCAAAACACAAACTCGAGACATAGCGAAAATAATGAGAAGATTTTATTCCTCACCTCTCGTAAAGTGGTAAATTTAAAGTGCAGCGTCTCATCCACATTATCCACAGAAACTGTCCTCCGCAAATAATGACACACAGTCCACAAAACAGCGCTGTTAATCCAGTTTGAGGCGTTAAAAGTAAAAAAGCGAGTAGTTCCGTGTGTGTTTATTTACATCCACACAGCGCACGGATCGAGGTGAAGCTGTGACTCCATTTTGACTCTACTTCCTGTCGCCTCTTTTATGCTTTAAACATCATGTATCGGAAGTTTTGCACCACATTTCACAAATAATAATAACAGTTTTGACTTGTATCTAAACTAGAAGTGCACTGCTCTGATCTTTTGACAGGAAACAGCTGACACGATGATGTGTCCGAGTCCGACCCGAGTCCTAAATATTGTCCTGTTGACTGTAGTCTCTCGGCGTGTAATAGTTTATGTGAATGTGAATTTTTTTGTATCAATACCTGCTCAAAAGTGTAACTAGTTTCAATACTAGTTTCAGTATTAATTAGTCCAAAGCTTTTGATATTTTTGACAACTGTAATCTGCAGTAAACTTATGATATAAAAATAAAAACACTCTTCGTTCTTTAGACAATAGAATGGGATTTTCAACATTAAATCATAGTGCTTTCTTTTATATTTCCATGTGGTCTTATTTGTGTAATCCCTCAGTGGTCCAGGTAGGTTCTTGCCCGATTCATCAGCCGGTTTCACTCCGGAGAAACCATCTGACCTCGCAGCATTAGGATTTGTTCGCTCGACGGTAGGCAGGTACTTTTTAATTTAACCAGTTGCTGCTATTTGGTCGTGGCGTATGTAATGTGCCTGGATGCTCAGTGGTGTCCAAGTAACAGCAAACAAAGCGGAGAGTGAACATGTCTGTCAATGATCATTGTCGTTTCTGCGAGATGAACTTGCGAATTAAAGGTGCAATAAAAAAAATTGACAAAGCAAGTCCAAAGGAGGATAGCGTATGCAGTCTGATATCGCATCTCAGGTCGGTCGAGCTCTTCACTGATTGGCCGGGGCGCGGTCTACAACTTCCGGGATTTTTGCGAACCATCTAGTGCAGGGGTCTCAAACTCAAATTACCTGGGGGCCACATTAGTAAAAGTCTGAGTGAGGCTGGGCCGCATTGAGTATTCGCTAAATAGCGGTTGCACGAAAAAAACGCCGTATGTGCACGTGTACTCATATTAACAGATCCACTTAGACTCGTTGCTTCACAACTGCTGTAAATTGAGTTTTGGGATGTAAACTGCGTTAATAATCTGTTGTTGTGAATCTGCATGGGCACCGATTGCAGCTTTATCTGTCAGTGCGGCCCGCGGTAGGGGATGGGATTGTGCGTACGTCTGCCGTGGGCCGCACTGACATTATTCTTTGGAATTAAGTGGAGGGCTGCAAAAAATCCTTCTGAGGACTGCAGTTGGCCCCTGGGCCGCGAGTCTGAGACCCCTGATCTACTGTATCCGATTCCTGACGGAGTTGCTGAAGAGAAATTAAATTGAGCGGAGGCACTAGGTGGCTCCAGCCTGGCTAAGTTTTTTCCATAGTGGTCCATGGGCATATATACTATTCTTTGTGCTCTTATACTTGTTCTGATACAGCTCAAGATCATTGTAAACGTTCATTTCTGTCCTGTAAATGTGACTTTTTTAGTATCTATACCTGCTCAAATAAGTATCTAATTTCGATACTAGTTTTAATATCAATTACTATTTGATTTTTGATACTTTGGACAACCCTAATGCAGTCTAGTGTAATCTGTTTATGAAGTGTATCTGTAGTTTTAAGTGTGTAAAAAGCTCACATTCTGCTCTTAGGTCTTTGTGTGGTGCTTTGCTTCTCCCTCAGAGTGGGTGAAATTCCTGTGTTATCTCCTGGAGCGGGTTTGTCCTGGCACCGCTGAGCTTTATCGTCTTTCAGGACATTTATTTTTCTGATCAAACTCTGAACCTCCGTCATTACCATTTTATTTCTCTAACCTTTCTTTAGCCTTCATAATCAGGGGTGGGTCGTGCTCAGTTATATTTGATTGACTTTTTAAAGGTTCTGTATTACGCAAAACTGACTCTTGTGAAAATTTAAGCCGTGCTATAATGTTGTTTCCTCATCAAAAAACAGACCTGGAGTTGTGTTTTGTTTCATTCACACATGTTTGAGTTCTGCATTATTTGTCTGTCTACATGTCTAAAGCTCAAAATGCTCAGTTGCACCTTTTGATGTCATGAAGTGGTAGTTAACATCTACCTTTTACATTTTGCTCAATAGAGATAGGAAAGATATGAAAGAATGAGAACGTCGCACATCAGTTACTTGAGACGGGTGCGTCGGAGGAGAGGGAGCAGCCCAAGAACATGGAGAAAAATCCCGCACACCGTCTTACTTGCAAATTGTGAGATTTATTAGGACAAACCGTGCAAAGTTTCGGCACAAGGCGTTCGTCAGGCAAACAGAATGAGAGCTCAGGTGGCCATCTTAAATAGGGTGTGGCAGGTACCTAAGGGTGACAGGTAGTGATGGGCGAATGGAGCCTCGTGAAGCATTGACACCTCAGTCGCAATATTGTCTCAAATGGTTCAACGTGTCTGAGGCCTCGGAGAAACACTGACCTCTAGTGGACAAATTTGGTGTCTCAGCATCGATGAAGTATTGTTAGTGTAAGACAATACTTGTGTGCAGAGCAAACACCGTACCTAACAACAACAGTAATAATGATGATTTAAAATAATATGTAAAGAGCAACATAAATAACATGCTGTAAATAAGAAAACAGGTGACCTTGTTCGGTGGAATTAGATCAAAGTGATCCCAAACCATGGATCGCTTTTTTCCACTTGTAGATGCCATCGAAAATGAAACAAATTCCAAAAGTCGCCAAAAGTCACCAAAATCATCACTAACGTCACACAAGTACTCCTCACTACCCAACATTTTAAGAAATATTGGTGCATCTTTTATACTGTAGCAGTTTAGCGCTTTGTCAAACCACGGAAGTGCGCTGAACACTCTGAAGCTCTGAACCAATCGCAGAGCGGAACATTCGCTGAGCCAATGAAACGCTTCGATTAGAGCTGGGTATCATTAAGAAGTTGCCGATACGATACATACCTCGATACAAAGGCCACGATATGATACATATCTCGAGACAGTGAACTTTCGATCAATACGATATATTTCAAATCGATTCGATACAGTTCAATAAAAATAAAGGCTAAATCATGTCTGTGATACTAAAAGTCTTTGTTAAACCTATTTTTGTGCAAAGTTCATATGAAACACAAACATTTTAATCATCAAATGTCAAATGTGTCGCTTAAAAAAGTTTCCTTTCTCTAAACATGCACCAAAACTGAAGCTCTGTAACAAAATAATTTAGTAAAATATACCAAAAAATACTCTTGGTGATATATCGATACCGCAGCCCACGATATCGATACTGTATCATCACATTAAGCAACACAATATATCGATATTTCAGTATTTTTGCACACCCCTGTCTTTGATACACTGAAGCGATCGACACGCAGAGCGAAGCAGTCGGGGGAGGGACCGACACTTCCACACTTTGGTCACGTGAGCGGCTGCTGCGAGACGAGCTCCGAGGCAGCGCTCCGGAGCAGTTTGTTTCAGAAAGAACGAGATGTGCTCCAGAGCTCCGTCTCATTTGTGACAGGTCATAAAGAAACAGTGCACCCAAAACACCATAATCCAAAAAACAAAGACAATCTACATACAGTGTAATAACAATAATAAAGAAATATTAATCATTAGTAGAAAAATCATTGAATAATAATAGAAAAATAAGATAGATAGGAAATTCCAGAGCTGAAATCATCGAAATGATTCTAGTGAAGGTGTATGGAGATTAAAAACACAGTGGAGCACTTCCTGTATTACCACATGACATCACAAGGTGGTGTTTTCAGTTTGAGAGAAAAACTCAGCCTTACTGTGTCAAACGTGTGTGAATGAAATAAACACAACTCCAGGTCTGTTTGTGATGAGGAAACATTATAACAGACAAACTCAGGCCCGGGAGCCAAATTTGGCCCTTGATATAACTAAATTTGGCCCACGAGATTATATCAAACATGTATTAGAGCTGCCCGTCGGCTACAGATAGACTATAGAGACATTATTTATTTAAATTTTTGTTATTATTTTATATATATGCTTGTTCTGGAGTCAATGATTAAGCAAAACTTGTATTAAACATTTATTTTAATAAGAAAACGTTTAATAAATATTTAGTTTGGCCCACATCTTAGTCCCAGTTTTTAAATTGGCCCTCTGTGAATTTGAGTTTGACACCCCTTCTTTATAACATAAATCAGAAAATAGTGTAAAATGAGAAGAAATTGTACTTCTCAGAGTACTTTTCCCGCATACTTTTACTTCTACATTAGTGATATTTTAATCAAACAGTACTCTTAAAAGTTGTGGTTCTTCCCAGTGTGAGTAAATCTACAAGTGACAAAATCTTTATGTGATAATATGATTTTTCTTTTTCTTGCAGCGCTCCTTCAGATGTGATTTAGTTTGTCAAATTTTTTGTGAAAATACCAGATGTTGTGACTTATTTAATGTTTTCTCCTTCAAATGTCAATAACTTCAATTTTAAATCAGATGTTCTGTACTGACACTTTCTCTTACTTGATTATTCTTTTCCCAAATACTTTTTTTCATCTCTTGGACCACTACTTTGTACTTCTACTTGAGTAATATTATTTTGAAGTAACGCTGCTCTTACTTGAGCACAATTCTTTCATACTCTACCTCATCTGTTTGTAATCATAAACTTTCTTTCATTGGCTGCATGTGTTTAAAATGACTTGAGCTCTGAACGCTCATCGTAGTATCATTTTTAAGTGTCTCCGTGGAGAAGATATGCCAGGAATGTTCCACAGTACTGCATTCACTGAGTTTATCTTCTTGGGGGGAAAAAGCAGGTGACGTGACCAGGTCAAGTTACAGGTCAGATCTGTGGAGAGTGTGAGGCTGTGAAAGATTTCAGGCAAACTAAGAATATCTCCATGTGAACAAGAACGACCACCCACCAGAAAAGGAACTTGGTGCATTTAGAATTTGTTTACTGGTTCATTTTTTTCTTCTAGTCTAATGTAAGTTTTTTTTTATCCATGCACGTTTGAGTAATCTAGCGATCTCTATTGGGCCTCATGGTTCCACGCGACAATTCTCCTTAAATGTACCAAAACATGATGCAAAACTGTGCACTACAACTTCACAAACCTGACGCGATGTGCGGATGATTGAGTTTTAATAGCGCTCTGAAGGAGGGGTGACTTAGCACGGAGAGCAAACAGAGGAGAGACTCAAAACATCAGCAAATATTTACTATTACTTCTTAGAGAGAGATATACATTTCTGACTGAGAATTAAGAAAATAAATATAGAAAAAATTAAACTTTTGAAAACTAAATAGCGCCTGAATTCAAGTTATTTTAGTTCACGGTATTTATTTTTTGCGCTGTAGCTCTGACTGATTGTATTTTTTTATTTTTTTTTAATAGTAATTCGACACCTTGAAAACAATGGTCGTTTATTTTGATTCACAGCGTAGGAGGAGTGTGGTTTAAAACCTGCCGGAGAGAGGGAGGGAGGGAGAGAGAAAGAGAGGAAGTGAGGGAGAGAGATGGAGGGAGAGTGAGATGAAGAGAGAGGGGGAGGGAGAAAGAGGAAGAGCAGGGGTAGAGAAAGACGAAGAGAAAGAGTGGGGACAAGAGAGAGAAAGAGGAAGCGAGACGGGGGATGAAAGGGGAAGAGAGAGCGATGGAGGGAGAAAGAGGGTGAGAGAGAGAGAGAGGAAGAGAAGGCGAGAAGGAGGAGAAAGCGTGAGAGGGGAATGAAAGTGGAGGGAGGAGGGAAAATAGAGAGAGAAAGAGAGAGACAGGGAGAGTGAGAAAGAGAGTAAAAGGAAGACAGAGAGAGGAAAAGAGAGAGAAGGAGAAAGAGACGGGGGTATGAAAGGGGAGGGAGAGAGAGAGGGGAGGACAGAGAGAGAGAGAAGGAGAAAGGGAGAAAGAAGAGAGAGAGAGAGCGAAAGGGAGACGGAGAGGAAGAAACGGAGAAAGGAAAAGAGAGGGAGGAAGAGAGGGGCCTGAAAGGGGATTGAGACAGAGTGATGGAGAGAGGAGGGAAGAAAGAGAGAGAGAGAGAGAGAGAGAGAGAGGGGAAGGAGAGACAGAGCGATGGAGAGAGGAGGGAAGAAAGAGAGAGAGAGAGAGAGAGAGAGAGGAAGGAGAGACAGAGTGATGGAGGGAGGAGGGAGAACACAGAGAGAGAGAGAAGGAGAAAGGGAGAAAGAGGAAGAGCAGGGGTAGAGAAAGACGAAGAGAAAAAGAGAGGGAACAAGAGAGAGAGAAAAAAGGAAACGAGAGGGGAGGATGAAAAGGGAAGAGAGAGCGATGGAGGGAGAAAGACGAAAAGAGAGAGAGGGATAAAGAGTGGGAGAGAGGACGAGAGGGGGAGACAGAGAGGAAGAGAAGGATAGAAGGAGGAGAAAACGTGAGAGGGGAATGAAAGTGGAGGGAGAGACAGGAATGGAGGGAGGAGGGAAAATAGAGAGAAAGAGAGAGACAGGGAGAGTGAGGAAGAGAGAGGGAGAAAGAGAGAGAAAGGAAGACAGAGAGAGGAAAAGAGAGAGAAGGAGAAAGAGAGGGTGGTATGAAAGGAGGAAGGAGAGAGAGCGATGAAGGGAGAAGGAAGAAAAGAGGGAGAGAAAGGGAGCGAAAGGGAGTCAGAGAGGAAGAAACTGAGAAAGGAAAAGAGAGAGAAGGAGGAAGAGAGGGGCCTGAAAGGGGAGACAGAGACAGAGCGATGGAGAGAGGAGGGAAGAAAGAGAGAGAGAGGAAGGAGAGACAGAGTGATGGAGGGAGGAGGGAGAACACAGAGAGAGAGAGAAGGGGAGAGAGGAAGGGAGAGGGAGAAAGAGACCGAAAAAGAAACAGAAAGGAAGAGATGGAGAGAGAGAGAAGGAGGAAGAGAGATAGGGGCTTGAAAGGGGAGAAAGAGACAGAGCGATGGAGGGAGAGCAGAGAGAGAGAGTATGAGATGGGGAGTAGAGAGACAAAGAAGAGGATAGAGATGAAAGAGAGAGACGGAGAAGAGAGGGGGAGAGTGTCAGACGTGTACATGCACAGGTTTGTGTGGACATTTATAAAACATGTTGAACAGATAAGAAAAAAGGCAGGATCATTTCACCAGCTGGAAGTAACTCGTGAGGGTGTTATCTACATGAAGTATTTGTCTTAATCTTCTACAGTCAAAAGTCCACAACCAATGTCTAATTCACCGAGAAGAGGCTTAACGGGGCACTGTGTCTGTCACCTGTTTGTTTCCATGGATATGTCACCAGTGTTGGGGAGTAACAGATTACATGTACCAGAGTTATGTAATCAGAGTACAAATTATGAGTAACTGTATTCAGTTACAGTTACTGTTTCAGTGAGTGGTAATTGGATTACAGTTACTTTGTTGAAATAAATGGATTACATGGCGGTATTTTCCTGTTTTCACATTTTGGGCTATATCCCCCTTTTTTTTTTTTTTTTTTTTTTTTTTTAGTAATTCCACTCATTGCTGGACACTAAACCAGGACTAAAACCAAGTCTAACCTAGATCTAAAACCAGGTCTAACCTAGATCTAAAACCAGGTCTAAACCAGGACTAAACCCTAAACCAGGATCTAAAACCAGGACTAAAACCAGGACTAAACCAGGACTAAACCAGGTCTAAACCAGGACTAAACCAGGACTAAACCAGGACTAAACCAGGTCTAAAACTAAAACCAGGACTAAACCAGGACTAAACCAGGTCTAAACCAGGTCTAAACCAGGACTAAACCAGGACTAAACCAGGACTAAACCAGGTCTAAACCAAGACTAAACCAAGGTCTAAACTAAACCAGATCTAAACTAGATCTAAACCAGGACTAAACAGGATTTAACAGGACGAAACTATTCTCTCAATAATATTTTTAATACGGTTAAGGAAAGACTGGGCTTTTTATTGTCTTTTAGCAGACAAACATCTTATGTGAAGATTTCCTCGTCTTTGCTTCTCTACAGCAAATCAAGTAATCCAAAGTATTCAGATTACGTTACTCACTTTAAGTAATTTAATGGATTACGTTACAAACTACATTTTGGAGTGTGTAATCTGTAATCTGTAGGGCAATACATTTTAAAAGTAACCTTCCCAACACTGTATGTCACTGTTCTGTCTGAAATGTTCTACAATATGACATTAAACGGGTCTACTTTATATTTACTCAAAAATATCTAGAAAAACAGGCATTCTGTCTGTGACTGGGGTCGCCTCTTCACAGATCTGACCTGTAAATTGGTCTGGTTTGGTCTCCATGAAGATAGAAAGGTTTAATGCCATACCGTGGAACATTCCAGACAAAGCAATAACATCTCCATGGAGAAAAGCATTTGACAGAGCCTCCACCAGAAAAGGTACACAATGCACCTTTAAAGTTCACATGCTGTAGACCAATGGTGTCAAACTCATTTTGGTTCGGGGGCCGTATCCAACCGACTTTGATCCCAAAGGGGCCGGATAAGAAAACTCATGGCATATAAACCCCAAAAATAACAATAAGTTCAAATATTTGTCCAGAGAAACACAAATCTATTACAGAAATCTTTTTTTAATTGATGAACTCTTTCTTTTACCAAATATTATAACATTATGAACAACCTGAAACTTTAAGAAAAATACAATTTCAGCACAATGTTTTAACATGAACTTGTATGTAAGTAGAAATAAGTCCATTTTTGTTGTAAAATCCTGCCACTTTTCTCATGTTGGACATTTTTCTGATGAGGGTGTCACGGTCAACAGTCAAAACGATCGTCCTTTAAGAGCGTTTGGAAAGAGACAAGTCTTCATTTGTGCTGCTCTGATGGGAGGGGCCACGTACAGAGACACTGGAGACGCTGCTGTGATAAACACCACAGAAAATTAACAAGATTTTAATAGAAAATATAATAAAAATATTTTAGTAGAAAATCAGCCGAGGGCCAGATTAAAGGTCTCGGAGGGCCGGATCTGGCCCCCGGGCCTTATGTTTGACACCTGTGCTGTAGACTATGGACCTTTACATGAATAGTTAAATAATTTATAATAGAACATTTCCAGATTAAAAACAACTTGGAGTAACCTTTTATTATTAGTCTACATCTCTAAAGCTCAAAATGCTCTGTTCCACCTGAGCTGTTTTCAGGTCAGGCAAAACTGCTGCGATTTCTGCACCAGTTACACTGAGAACCAAAGCGCTCACTGGTGAATGACCCACGTGCAAACCATTTAAGTGAACCCAAGATGCGTCATCGACAGAGGGTGTGGATTTGCCACCAAATTAAAAACAAGGCCATACGAAAGCGGATGTCACAGAAAGGAAAATAACAGAGAGTGTTGGTACGTATAAAAGAAATTATTTATGTGCACTGAGCTCTGCTACAACATCGATCTGCTGTGGAGAAGGTGGCAGCAACACCCAGTCCAAAGATGGAACACGAATATAGCAAATATTTGGTCTCCTCAGCTGACCACTGCACTGTCTTCTTGTCAAATGATTTTGCCGCGTGTGACCCGGATGAACTTGCTGACGTCTACTGTGTCGTCACGGTTCGCTGGGAAAAACCAACGTTTACTTTTCGCTCTGATTTTCGGTGTGAACACGTCAGTTCGAGATCAGGTCCGGGAACTGGCACCAGCACGGTTCTGTCGGCCTGAAAACGCTATTTGTGATGTCATGAAGCGTTCGTTTTCAAGTTACCAGCTCCTTTTACCTTTTTGTAAATTCCAGATCGGAACGCATCCAGGTGTTTCTATTGAATGTGTCCAGTTTAAAAACACAGTGGAGCACTTCCTGTATTACCACGAGATGACATCACAAGGTTGAAATGTGCGTTTTCAGTTTGAGAGAAGAACTTTAACGCCTAAATTTGCAGAGTTTGTGTGTTAAACGTGTGAATGAAACACAGCACAACTCCAGGTTTGTTTGTGATGAAGAAACAACATTATAACACAGATCAGAAAAGGGCGCAATATGAACCCTTTAAAAATAAACTCTGACAATCTAATCTTGGTGAGAAAGTGAAAAATGCGCAGCTCGAGTGTGTGTATATACGTGATAAGTGATAACCTATAGTTATGCAGCATACTTTATGGGAACAGTCAGTCTGACACAGCTCTGACATCGTATCAGACTCAGCACATGTTTTGTGTTGAAATAACCACACTTTCATATCTTTTCTGTCTCTCGTTCAGTTTGCATTACTTTCTGATTCGCTCCATTCCAGTCCATTGAGCACCCAGATACATAAAAAGCAACGTTTCTCTGCATCCAAGTGTAATTTTTCGGTCGCACAACGTCCCTGGGTGCGGGTGATCTGAGTCTTGGCTGAAGTACTCGATAAAAGTATAGATACAAAGTTAAATGCTACTCAAGTAAAAGTAAAAGTATCACATGATAAAATCGTTTAAGTACCCGTTTAAAAATGTGCTTTAAGAGTAAAAGGTAAAAGTATTTCACACAAGTGTTGTTAATTTGTGAAAATGTTGTGATATTGATTAAAAAATTATACATATTTTCATTGCAACTAATCGTTTTTTTTATTTTTATTTTGTGTACTCAGAGTTGAATTAGTCAGTGATGGTGGAACTACGAACAGAGTAAAATAAAAAATAATTTGAAAAGTACTTTTTACTTTTCAGTAAGGGTGTAACAGTACATATATTCGTGCCGAACAGTTTCAGTACGCGACATTCGGTTTGGTGCAGGGCTGTGTGTTTACGACTACATGTGCAGCTACACGGAAGACTCGGTGCTTTAAAGGTTGTATAGAGGATTTTTTAAGGGAAGTGAAATACAGCCAACGTCCTTTTTCAAATATTGTGCCCGCGTGACACCACCTTCCTCCTCCACAGCTCCCTCAGTAGAAACATCTCCTCCCGCCTCTTTACTCTAGAAATCACGCTTGTTTACATCCAGCGCGTCTTCAGAATTACTGTTGAAGTGACCCGTCTAGAAATAATTTAGCGACCGACACGTCAGTTTTTAGACCCTTTGTCCGCTTCCGTCGCGCAATCGTTGGAAGAGATCTCTAAGAATCACCTCAGGTTAGCTTCTCTCATTTTCCTCTTCTCTTCTTCTTTCAGCGACTTCAAAAACCAGACGTTCTTTTGCGGCGAACTGGTCGTGGATTCTCGTCCGCCGTCGCAACAAACTGCGAGGAAGCGACAGTTTGAAAAAGCCTCTAAGAACCGCTGCATAAACCACGTAATCCCAGCGCGCCGACGAGTCAGTTACACTAGAAACGTAGGGAGTTTGATTGACAACCCAACAGCCAATAGAAAATGAGGTAGCCTTGTTTTCTATTGGCTGATGTTTATCTGGCCTCTCTACGTCCACAGTTGATAGATTTTCGTTCTTTTTTATTTGGTCATCATAATTACAAGGCTGCTGCGTCTCTGCAATGGTATTTTAAACTTTCATTGACAATTTGAAAAAAAAAAAAAAAATCCTCCATACAACCTTTAATATTCACGAGGGAACTTATCCGTGATTGGGGTGGCAGTGTTTCCCACAGCGCTTTAGGACGGCCGCCTTGACACCAATTGCCCCCCGCTTTGACCACGTCCTTCCGAACCACGTGAATCCTCGCAAAACTACGGTCGTCACGCCCCGGTCCTCACTTTCGCTTTTCGTCGGCACGGAATCCCACCTCCCCAAAACTGTAGCAGATCTGCACTCACTGCCGACAATGTGACCAAGTTGTTTTTTTCTGGCCAAAAATATGAAGATTGAGTAAAACTTCATGCTGGAACTGTTAGTGCTGCGCTTAACATTTTGAAAGTTTTTTTTACTGTTTACAAGGAATAAATTTTTTACAATATTTCATACATTTATTGCTTATTTGAGAATATTTGATTTAACTTATTAATATTATCAAGCAGTACTTTGCATTTATTTTATTTTCCCGTTTGTATAATGTTAAAACAAATTGTTTGTTTAATAAAAACACAAGTAAACAACAAGCAAATGATTTTCTATTTTGTTCCCAAACTGTACCGAAAATGAACCATGAACTCAAAACCGAGGTACGTACCAAACCGTGTTTTTTGTGCACCGTAACACTGCTACTTTTCAGTCCAGTTCAAAAATTGAGTGGACCAGAAAATACAGATATCTGAGTAAAAAGAAACAAGTGTCCACTGTAAAATGTACTTAGGTAAAGTACAAATACCTGAAAAATATGCTTAAAGGCGCTATGTAACTTTTTGGTTGGGCATCCGTCACCTACATTTATTCAATTACAGGTGGTTTTATAGTTCAAAAATACCTTGAAAAAGAGACATTGTGACTGTGAGTGGGGTCGCCTCTCCACAGATCTGACCTGTAACTTGGTCTGGTCTCCATGAAGATAGAAAAGTTTAACATCATACTGCGAAACACTCCAGACGAAGCAGCAACATCTCCAGGGAAAAGCGTTTGACGTAAACTCCACCAGCAAAGTTACACAGTGCAGCTTTAGGTACACTACTTATACTCCTTGTACTTCATTACACCTTCTTCCACGTCTGTAGAGTCTTTGGTGTTGATGTGAGTGTGATTGGTGAAGCAGGGGTCGGGAGGTCAGAGTCGTGTTTGGGTTTGTACAGGCTGTTCTTCACACTCCGCTGTGGGTTATCAAATATGTGCTTTCAAATATGTGGCTGTGAGCGCTCGTAAGATGAATACTGTAAGCTGTGTGTAAGGGGCAAGGCTGAAAGAAGTGCTAGATTTTGTTATTTAAGTAAAAGTAGCACCTGAAAAAATCTAATTAACAGGGTTCCCACGGACAAGGAAATCCTGGAAAATTTTAGTCAATTCAATGGAAGTTTTGAAAAAGTCATGGCATTTTTAGTATCTCTTATCAAGCAACTACAGCGTTCTGTTAAGTTATCATTTGATTATTATGATTATTTCCGAGTGTTTTGTTTAAAAGAGACGACAATAAATGCACTGACAGTATTCTGAATGTTAAAAAACTATAGTACCAAACTATAAGGTGAGTGGAAAGGGTTAACATTTCATATTTAGCCCTAAAAGTCTGATCAATTCTACACACGTAGGTGCCGTAAAGTCATGGAAAATTCTCTTTAAGTCATGAAAAAAATCATGGAAATGTTTGGAAATTTTGTCAGTGAAAAACAGTTAAGTAACAGTGAAAGAAAAGTACCTGTTTAAAAATGTACTTGAAGAGTAAAAAGTAAAAGTATTTCTCACAGACTTTGGAGATTTGTGCTGAATTTTGTTCAGTCTATAGTAATTTTGGTTCTATATTTTTGCATTCAAAATTACAAATGTGATCAAATAAACCCTCAGCTTACTTTAATAAAAAATACTTTTACTTTTCACTGTTTCCAAAATGATGATGAGTAGAAAGTACAGACACCTTCTCTCAAATATAGTGAAGTAAAAGTAAAATGTATCCACTTTAAAATGTATTTAAGTAAACTACAGTTTTGTTTTTTATTGAGATATTTTGAAGAGGATAATATAATTTTAGATAGAACACTTTTTTTGCTTTTAAAATACCCTGACAAGATTTTGGTGTGGATTATTACCGTCATAATCCCAAGAATTCAAGTAAATACTCAGTCCTACATGTGTCCAGACAAAGCGCAGTGTGTCATCTCACCTCTAAACAGTTGTAGCCAAACACATAACGTATTTTTCGGACTATAAGTCACACTTTTTTCATGGTTTGAGTGGCCCTGTGACTTATACTCCAGTGCCACTTATATATTAAAATTTCAGACTGACAGCCGTGAGAGGCTCTAGGCTTGTGTGTCAGTATCTAGTACAACTATTACTCCTGTACCACTGTCACTACTACTGCGCATGTCTCCTGTAGAAAAAGCCACTGTCTTGCCGCAAATAGTGAAATATTCAGCTGAAAATGGTAATCCAGCAGCAGAAAGAAAGTTTGGAGTGAGAGAGATGATGGAGAACACAACTTCACGGTAACAGAGCGGGAGCGCCATGAAACTTTCCTGAAGTTACTGGATGGATCGACAAAGCCTGAACTTCAGTGACAATCGAAACCATCCTGTCAGGATTCAGAAAGGCTGGAATAATTCTAACTGGAACTGATGCTGAGTCTGACGACAGCTACACAGAAGAGGAAGCGGCGCTCTGTTTACATCATGGATCTATGGTTTATCTCTGGAGGTCGCGCAGAAGTGACACCGAAGATGAAGAATTCAAAGGATTTAGTGATTTGGAGTGAGATTGTGAGTTTGGTAAACTTATGTTCTGTTGTTTATGTTATAATTATCTGAATAACTGTTCATATGTGACATTAACATATTAACACCAATTCAGTCTGTTGTTCTTGCCTTCCAAGATGAAATGTCGGTTCCTGGTCTCTGATTTTATAAAATACATTTCCCCAAAAAGTGCGACTTATATACTGTATATTTTTTTCTTCTTCATTGCGCGTTTTTTGGCTGGTGCGATTTATACTCCAGAGTGACTTATAGTCCAAAAAATACGGTAATATGAACCAAAACTCCGCCACAATCCTCCTCCTCGTCTGTCCCGGTAAAAGCTCCCACACGACAGTTCTCCATAAATAATACAACTTCACAAACCTGGAATGCAAGCTGATCGTGTTGTGATGGCGCTCTGAAGGAGGAGTGGCTTAGTGCAGAGAGAAAAGACAGGGGTACAACACTGAAACTTCCTAACATGTTAATACGTTTTCTGTGAATATAGCATTTTCAAAACATTTAAAGGTAACATGGTGATCTAAAGGTTATCGTTACAAGTTAATACCCCACAGAAGTAAAATAGCCCCTTTTTAGCATCTTGTTTTTGCCATGTTTTCGTACTTTCTGTTTTGCTTTCACAACTCAGAAGCCCAGTTCAGAGTTTGTGTATGAACCTTTGAATAGCGTTACCGTCTTCCACCGTCTCCAGGCACGCCATGTTAGTATATTTAGTGAGAGACTCATTTGGAAACAGTTTGCAAGTGCATGGTATGTGTCAAAGGGCATTTCAATTATAATACCACCTGCTGCAAATTCTTCTCTAAGCGTTTCTATTTCATATTATACACGGTCAGTCAAAAGTTTGGACTCACCCTCTCATTCAGTGTTCTTTTTCTATATGTTCACGACTTTCTACATTTGATAACCAAAATTATACATTAAATCAATATTACTTATATTACTAATTTTTGTAAAACTTCCAATTCAAAAAACTGCACAGAAATATTTATTGTTGGTGTATTCAGCATGTATAAATGTGCAAAAAAAGAAAGAACATTTTATTTTGTAAGGTTTTACTGGACAAACATACCGCGCTTTAGGGCACGGTTCTAAAGTCCTAGTGTGAGTGCACCCTAATACTAAGAAATAAACTTGATATACCAATCCCGTTCATCCACGGTGTCAAAGACGTGCGTTGGGGTGTCTAAACTAAAATGCAAAGGCGCCCAAATAGAGGCATCTAGGGCGTTTTTTGACACTCTGGTGTGAACGGCAGTGTTGGGAAGGTTACTTTTAAAATCTATTCCCCTACAGATTACAGATTACATACTCCAAAATGTAGTTTGTAACGTAATCCATTAAATTACTTAAAGTGAGTAATGTAATCTGAATACTTTGGATTACTTGATTTGCTGTAGAGAAGCAAAGACTCGGAAATCGTAAACTTAGACCAGTCTAGACCAGGTCTAAAATCAGACTAAACCAGGACTAAACCAGGTCTAAAACAACATGACACCTGGTTTAACAGTTTAGGTTGACATAATTTAAGGTGATCTCATATAAAAAATAATTTCTCTATCAATAATATTTTTTAATCTGGTGAAGGAAAAGCTGATCTTGTTACTGTCTTTTAACAGACAAAACCTCTTATATTAAAGATGTCGTGGTCTTTGTTTCTCTATAGCAAACAGTTGCTTATTCATGGAGACTTGGCTCAGACAATTTGAAGACAACAAACAAGAATTTTCAGAGGGAGGATGTGGTTGCTACATTCATGTCGTTTAAAAAAGCACGACAATATCAAGTAATCCAAAGTAATCAGATTACGTTACTCACTTTAAGTAATTTAATGGATTACGTTACAAACCACATTTTGGGGTGTTGTAATCTGTAATCTGTAGGGGATTACATTTAAAAGTAACCTTCCCAACACTAGGTCAAAATACAATACACGGTTCGCAAAAACCCTGGAAGTGCAAGTTCGGGCACCAGCCAATCAGCAAAGAGCCATACATCCTGTGTTGCCGACGATTCCCGAGATCGAGGATTTAAAGCCAAAATAAAGAGAATGTTTGATGAATTTAATCAAGGGGAAAGACATTATTGCCCTTTTTCCTACAAGATTTGGGAAAAGCTTAATATACCAGTTAGCCCCGTTACGTACGTGACGACCAAATAGCAGCGACTGGTTAAATGACAACAAGTACCCACCTATCGTCGAGCGGATGAATTCCAACGCTGCGAGGTCAGACGGTTTGTATGAAGGGAAAGGAAGTAAAACCTGCTGATGAATTAGGCTAACAGAAAGCACCTTAAGTGAAAATGACCGGTTTTAAGATTTTTTTGACTAATAAAATCATCTGTTCTTACGTTTGTCTAATATGATTGATATTTTTGACTCTTTGGAGCAGGTTAAATTGTGAAAAGTGCTATGTAACTTTTCGGTTGGGGGTCTGTCACCTTTTTGCTTCTATGGATATGTCACTGCTCTGCGTGAAATGTTCCACAGTATGACGTTAAACGGCTCTACCTTACATTTATTACAGTACAGGAGGTTTTATTGCTCAAAAATACTTAGAAAAACATAGCATTTTGACTGTGAGCGGGGTCGCATCTCACAGATCTGAAACTTGGGCTGATTTGAAGGTTTAACGTCATACTGTGAAACATTTCTAACAAAGCAATAACATCTCAAAAGCATTTGATGGACCCTCCGACCAGAAAAGTTAAACAATACGCCTTTAAAGGATCTAAATTTGCCACAACAAAATGGCGAGTGTGGAGTCTGTGGTCTCTCTCTCTCTCCCAGCAGCCCGGTGAGCTCCGAGCAGCTGGTCCACACTGTTAATTGTCTCACTACATTAAACTCAAATGGCTTATCTCGGGATTACAGCTCCGTAGACAAGAGTTTTGTGTGTGTGTGCGCGGGCGTGAAGGCAGTTTGTGATGGAGAAATGAGGCGGAGAGGAGGCGGGCTTTGGGGTGAGCTGCTCTCTGCTGTGGTATGTTTTATTACACAGATCAGGTTTCCCACTCGTGAAAATGGTTTTAATGATGCCACATGTTGGAGAGTGCTAATAATGGAAGATACAACCATGAGCATGGAGAAAGTTACTGTACTTTATGACAGAGATGTTTTTTTTTTTTTTTTTTTTCATGGCTGATGCAGATACCGATCATTTTTGGACCGATATGTAAAGCCGATTTAGGTGATAAAAAATGTGTACAAACTCATCCCCACCCTTTTTTTACTATCAAACTGTGCAGAGTCCAGTGTAATCAAATTTTTTGCAGTACCCTCCTTAGACTAGGGGTGGGTGATATTTCAATATTTTTTAAACATAAAATGGATTCTGACATATTGTATACATCGATATAATGCTTATATTTAATTTTGATTTCTCCACTTTGCTTGTTTGCCTTCTCTGTGCTCTTCCCCCGCCTCTTTGGTTTTGTTACCCCTTCCCTCGCGTGTTGTCTCATTCACTACTCACTACCGTCGTGAATGCCGAAAGTTGGAGCCAACCAAAGCTTCTAGCACCACAAACCTTTTCCAACGTTTACAGACTCACCATCAGCAGCACATCCTCTGTCACTGAGAGAACACTCATATTCCACTGAGTCCTTTAGTCCAACAGCAGCTGAACCGCATCAGGACACGAGGAGCGCGCTGTTTATGCAAATGAGTCGTGTAGTTTTAAGTTTTGTTTCTGTAAAACGTAAACAAATGAGCACAAAGCTGCATTAAACACATTATAATGTCAAACTGGCTGATGATATATGTTGTAAAGTTTAGTAATGTAAAGTTTATTTATGTAGAAGATTTTAATTAATAATCTGCTGCAGTATAATTTGTACAATAGTGTTTGGAAACGTTTGGTTTGATCTGCAGTGGATTGTGGGAAACCTCATAGCTCCTTACAGCTGGTAAGGGACATGGATCTGTTAAAATAAGGAACATCCTGAACTTCTTCTGCTAAAGGAGCTCATGGAGTTAATGCAAAGAGGAGATTGAGTTGAGTTGTTTTATATATGAATAAAAAGAAGGCAATATGTATTATTTCTTTTATTTTACAGTTAAATTATTATTAATGTAATTAGGTTTTTTTGTAATCTTAAATGTGGCAGAAGCACTTTGTTTCTACTTGAACTGTCTAGCTCTTTGCACTTCAATAAAAAAAAAAAAAAAAAGACTTTGTGGAGTTTAGCATATTTGTTTTTGCAGTAGTTTTTGGGGGGTTATTTTTCCTGTACACATATCTAGATATATATCATATATCGAGATATAGCAAAATATATTCAGAGATATATTTTCTTGCTGCATATCACCCAGTCCTACTTTAGACTTAAATGTTCAAACTAAGCTTTACATGTATATTTTTCATGCATTTACTGCTGGTTGAACCAAACAAAGTTTTTTTAAATCTCCAGCAGTGGACGATATTTTATCTATCTCTACTTTATAAAAACAAATGATCGAAAGTCTGTTCAACTTGTGGCCGGGTCCCAGTTCAGGCTGTTAAAACACTCTAATCCAGCCCACCTTCCAAAATATTACCCCCCTTTCAAATATTCAAATATGTTCTCTTGTTTACTGGTTTAGTTTAATCCTAGTTTAGATCTGGTTTTATTCTGGGTTAGTGCTCTTTTAGTTTTGATCCTGGTTTAGTTTTTGTTTCATTGGGCTTTAGACCGGCTTTAGTCCTGTTATAAAACTTGTTCACTACTGGATTGTTCATTCTGCAGCTCAAAGTTGGTGAAGGTTTTTGTATTTTATTTTTCCCCAAAATCTCATATAGCAGTTGTGATATTAGTATTATTATTTATGAAAGAGATGGTCTAAGTGGTCATCTCTCAAACCAGAGTACTTAATGTCTTCTGTCACTACTTTTACTGCGTTGAGACTCACTTATGTCAGCTTGTCAATGATCAGCTGGGGTCTTTTTAACGGACTAATCTATAGACAATCCCGTGTCAGGAAGAATTGGTGGTTTGGACCGTGAAATTTCTGAATCAGGATCAAATATGGGACCTTTTGCTGTGAGGCGAAAGTGCTGTTAAGTTTGATTAAATTAAGACAAATGTAAAGCAATTAAAGCTCAAGTTAACAGCTACCTTTTACATTTAGTTCAGTAGAAATCAGCAATTCCAGGGCCGAAATTATCCAAATGATTCTAGTGAAGGCTTGTGAAGTTTAAAAACACAATAGAGCACTTCCTGTATTGCCATATGACCTCACAACATTATGAAACTTCAAGGTTCAAGGTTTCTTTATTAGGAACCAGGGCTAAATGTGTTTACAGAATTGATCACAGCAGTCCAATAACATTAAGATTCAAACTAAGACACACAAAATACAGATACATCATCACCACCAACGTCCTACAACAAGAAACCTGATCAATTCTAAATGGACATATGGTTCTCTGTAAGCTGTATTCATTTATTTCATTTATTTTTTAAATGTCTAATTGTATTTTCCCTTGTTTTTTGCAGCTTGCCTGTTCAGGTACAATGGGCTGTCATTCGTCTACCTCATCTACCTGCTGCTCATCCCTCTGTTTGCGGAGCCCACAGCCACTACCATGCAGGGTAAGACTCTGTACACTCCAGTATATAGAGACTGTACCACGCAGGCATATTCTGTATATACACTTGAAATGGACATAGCTATCCTGCTGGCTCCTTCGACTGTTTCCAAATTATCACACCTCTCTTTGTAACTGCTGCCGTGAGCCTTGTCATTTTTGCCATTTTTTCCATAAATAAAATCCTAGATGTAGACATGACCGCACTAACTGAGACCAAGACCTGTCCGAGACCTCAGGGTCCCGAGACCAGGACAAGACCAAGACCTCTGAGAGTTGAGATCAAGACAAGACCAAGACTTTTAAAGGTCGAGACCGAGACAGGATCGTGACCATGACCCATCAAGATCAAATCAAGACCACCTTTGTCATTTTACAGTTATTTTGGCACATATATATCAATGTTTTTATAAATCTATCTCCATTTTACCTGATAAATGTTAATTTAAGCTTAAAATAAGCCAAGCAAACAGTACTGAGCCCTTTTTTTGGATCCTCACCCACAGTTTGAGAACCCCTTCTTTAATTTAACTTCCACTGGCACTTAAAGAAAACTGTGAAGAAAGTGGGTAGGATTTTTAAACCTGTTTAGTTCCAAACTGGAGTTACATTATCTTACTGGTTTTGCAGTGGTATTTATTATTATTATATGGTATTTATTGGCGACAGCACCGGTCGTACGGCCGTAATGAAACATGATCGCGCTCTCGAGTGTCAAGTCTATGAAAAGACCGAGTCCAAGGGTCTTCAAGACTGTTACAAACGTGGTTGAGTCCGAAACAAGACCAAGACCCCAAAAAAACTGTCTCGAGACAGTCTCAAATACTATGATCCTACTGCTAGCCTCAGTGAGCGTTGCACTCCCTAAGTCCACTTCTTTATACAGTCTGTGCATGCAGGATAAGAATCCACACTCTCTATTATATAGACTGTACCATGCAGATTACATTTCTTTGAACTACACTTGTCTTACTCCACAACTTGAACAAAGGTCTAACAAACAACTTGCCTGTTAAAAGAGAGACTGATATCTCTCTGTATTTTTATACAGAAGGACATCAGTCTAGTCCCCCACTCCCTTAGTATATCTCAAATCAGAATCAAACATGATCATCAAATCACATTTGTTTATTTTAGTGAAGCATGTGAAAAATAATTATCCAAATCATTAAAATAATTTCCCTTGTGGATCAAATTAACAGCATTCTAACTGAAGCATCAATCAGAATACAAAATGAAAAGTTACGACATCAAGAATTACAACCACGAAATGAAATGAAACGGTTACGAATATGAATTCACAGATGTAACTCGACTGTCATCACTTCACTTTTTACTGAGCAGAAGAAACACTGATCAAGATGCCAGGCTTTTGTGCCACACACACCATGGACTGACCCAGAACTAACCCAGGACTAACCAGTGACTAACCAGTGACTAAACCAGTACTAAACCAGGACTAAACCAGGACTAAACCAGGACTAAACCAGGACTGAACCAGAAGGACTAAAACAGGACTAAAATAGAATTGAAGCAGGACTCACCGCACGGAAGTAAGTGCAGCCATCGCCCGATTGTGCTTTGCGGACTCCCTGCTCTGGGTTCTCTGGATTTTCTCTCTCTCTTGAGTGCAGGATTAGTCCTGGTTTAGTCCTGACTTCCTATTCCAGAATGTTAAAACCCGCCCATTTCAGCAACTATTTGCCCGCAGGTATCCGACCCAGTGCAGGACTCTTCCATGCATGTTCCTGATTGGCTAACCCACCTGTCAATCACACCCATCTGAAAACTCCCCAGATTCAACCCAGACCCAGACTCACATGTTCATAACCTACTGGAGAAGTGTGTATTTTGTTGGCAAACAAAAAAACATGACTGAGCATATATAAGGCACCTTGTTATTAAATATCGGGATTAGATACAGAAGTGAAAATATTAGAAAATAGTAGACTAGTGCAGATCTATAGACTACACACACGCATTTGGTCTGTTTCCAATTTGAATCTATGTTTTTCTGTGTAACACAAACCTGCCGATTTCAGTGTGCCGGGATGTGGAACAGAGGTCAGATAGTTACAGTGGGAATACCAAGGTTTGTTATAAGAAAAATGATCCACTTTTAAACACATCCAAGTATGAAAGCAGTGGGGTTTGGGGAATGCAGTTTAATGTATACTGAATAAATATGATCAAGAAGCACAGATTAGAAACAGATCGGACTTTTATCTCAAGGACTAACTCAGTGAACTTTGGAGTATTTTCTCAGCTTGTATAATATTGTGTATAATTTGACTAGTCCTTGAATAAGCCCACTAGACAAACCCTGGATTGTGTTTTTGAGATATTTTTAAAGGTGCAGTTTTTAACTTTTCTATTAAACAGACCTTACAGACTGCAGCCTGAAGTGACCCAAATCAGATTTTTTCACCCCTCTGATCTTTTAATGACAGTCTGAATGACACAGATCCTATTTTTTTCAAATGCGACCCAGGACACTTGGATATGTGCGCCTAAAACCGATACATATCTGATCTTTTGACATGCGACTTCAGGCTCAACGGCCAGGTCACATTCATCCCACCTACACGTCAGGCTCAGAGTCTAGTCAATGGAGGGAAAACGAGGTTAGCAAGTTATTTAATATTTGGGGAGATCGCTGTATTCAGGCCAAATTGGAGGGGTATTATCGGAACTGTGCATTTTTTAAAATGATTGCCAAAGAAATGTCTGAGCGCGGCTACAGGCGTCCTGGCTCCAATGTCAACAAAAAATAAAGAGCCTGCGAGCCAAATATAAGGAGGCTACAGACTCAAACAAATGAAGCGGCTGTGAAGTGTAACCTGTCCGTTTTACGAATATGCGCTTTTGGGACGTTTAAAGTTCACACTGGAGATCACATACAAGTCGCATTTAACTGGAAATGTGAACGACCTCGCAAAGAAATCCGAATTGAGCTTTAAGCCCTGCAGTTTAAACATAACTTTACAGCTCAAAATACCTAGACAACATTCTGACTATGAGTGGGGTTGCCTCTCCACAGATCTGACCTGTAACTTGGTCTGGTTTTGTCTCCATGACGATAGACCTGCTTTATGTAATAATGTTGTTTTCTCATTAAAACAGACCTGGAGTTTTTTGTTTCATTCACACATGTTTAACACGCAAACCCTACATATTTAGGATGAGTTCTCAAACTGAAAACACTCTGTTCCACCTTGTGATGTCATGTGGTAATACACGAAGTGCTCCACTGTGTGTGTTTTTTTTTATTTTATAAACACACACCAACACAAATTTAATTTAATAAAAGTCATGTGGTAGTGCAGCATAACCACACTGTTGGACCCCCTTATATTGATATTTTGGCAAATTTATAATTTAAATTTCGTTTCTCTCTCTTCTTTTTTCAAATTTTTTAATAAACATTTTTAGTCACTATACCTGACTTGGCTTGACACTTCACTGTGTTTTTAAACTCCATACATCTTCACTAGAATGATTTGGATCATTTTCATCCATGAATTGCCAATCTCTACTAAACTAAAAGTAAAAGGTAACTGTTTACTTAAAAAATAAAGGGGGAACAGATCATTTTGAGCTTTGGAGATGTAGACAGACAATGTCAAGTGTTACACAAACGTGAATGAAACAAAACACAACTCCAGGTCTGTTTTTGAGGAGGTAACAACATTAGAACATGTCTTGGGCTTCATCCACACTGTTACATATTCAAGTTGTTTTTGTTGTGGATGCAGTGTTCGTCCACACTAATCCGATGGAAAATGGCTTCAGAGACGGAACGATCTGGTGCCGCCAGTGTCCACGAATTCATCTGAGTATGATCCGGCACTGTGTGGACGCCTGAAAACGTTAATACACTGACGTAGGAGCTCTAGTCGCCTTCCTTATTGGAGCACATCACTGTGATTTGCACCTTCCTGATTCGCTGGGTTTGTGACATCGGTCATGTGACGCTATTGTGAAAACAATTTAAACAAAAAAACAGAGACAAACGGGAAACAGCATAGCTAGAACTACTTGCACAGAACAGACTCACCATCAGCAGAACACCCCTCTGTCACAGAAAGAACATATATATTCCACTGAGTCATGTCCTTTTTAATGTCTGACAGAAGCTGAACCGCATCAACACACCAGGAGCAAGCTGTTTTTTGAGCACTTAGTTTAAGCAAATTAGCCATGCGGTTTTAAGTTTCATTTCTGAAAAATGTAAACAAATATGCTCAGTGCTGTGTGGATAGGGAAGGCTTATGGACACAGAAACGATGTGTCTGGTGGCAAATCGTTTCTGATACAGTGATACGGGTGATACGGGATACATTGTTTCAGTGTAAACATAACCTTTGAGGTGCGTTGCGTAACTTTTCTGGTGGAGTTTCCGTCAAATCCTCATGCTTTTCCCTTTGAAGATGTTATTGCTTTGTCTGGAATGTTTCACAGTATGGTGTTAAACCTTTCTGTCTTCATGGAGACCAAGTTACAGGTCAAATCTGTGGAGAGGCAACCCCGCTCACAGTCAGAATACTTGTTTTTCTAGGTATTTTTGAGCTGTAAAACCAGCTGTAATTGAATAAATGTAAGGTAGAATGTCATACTGTGGAACATAATTATGTTTAATATAGGAAAATACGTTATCAGCTGTTATCACCGTTGAGTCCATTCTGTGAAATCCTAATTGAATCAGACTCTGTAAGAATCTGCATAGACAGCGAGCGTGTGAAGTCTCCCCTGTGCGCTCTTCAATGTGTGGTCTACAAACCTCAAATACTCCTCTGTGTACTTCCTCCCAACCACGAAATCTCAAACTCACCTTCTCCTTTTGCCCCAATCTCCTCCACCCCCTCCTCCTCCTCCTCCTCTTCTCCTCTTCCCCCTGTTTAATTATACATGGCCCTATATTGGAGCATCTGAGAAAACAATCAGGAAGTAAAGCAGCACAGACAGTGAGAGAGAGAGAAAGAGAGCCACTTACCTGCTCATAAATACTTAAGTGGAGTTTTCTAGTAAAGCCGTGAGCCCGTGTAATGTAGAGGGCTATTGTGGACTTCCTGAACATATGCTGTCTCTATGTGGGCCCTGCTAATTAATGACACTCGACTGGAGGCATTTGAAAACATCCTGGTTCTTCGCTCCCATTGGAAAACATGGAGAGCTACGTAAAGAAGTTGTGAGGCCAGGACTTTCGAAGAAGATTATGATTTAAAATATGATGGAAGCTGCTTTTATAGGTACTACAGTCGTCGCTCGCTATATCGCGGTTCACCTTTCGTGGTCTCGCTGTTTCGCAGATTTTTTTAGTACAATTTTGTGTGCTTTTTGCGTTTGATGTGGCAGTCATGATTCTTTAGTTTCGTGGGTATGTGGCGTTTTGTGTCAATCATGTTACACAATATTTTTAATCACTTTAGGCACTGTAAAATAACATTATTTACTGTTTTAATCCCACCAGTATTTAAAGGGTAACTGGAACGATTCTATGCATTTTTTTGTTTGTTGTTTTTTTGTTTTTTTTCATTATTGTGGGGGAGCTTTAGATTCAGTGGTTTAATGCTGTGTTCCAGTTGTCCTCTGAGGTTGGATTTTCCGAGTTCTGACTTGTAAACGTACACTGGAACACCCATCCATCTCGGAATTCCTACATAGAAATATTTCAGAACCCAGAGCTGGTTCTATGTTAGAAAATCCAACATGGCTTTGATGTCCGACACTTAACATACTTCTTGGGTTCTTTTTAAAGATGATAATACAGTAAAGTGTATTTACCTTGTTGACATGTTTCGGCCCAAGAAGTTAAAGGACATAAGAAGACAAAATGAACATCATTGGCTTACTTAATAAACTGATCGTAGTTGTATTATTTTCCATAAAGATGCTCTCTGTCCACCTTCTTCTCCTATGCTCTGGTCTGCCAATGGATACAAGGAAGTAATTTAATGTTTTGGGGGCCATACTGGAGGTCAAGATTGGGGTTGATCCGGATGGTGTTATTCAGTTTATAATATAATCACGATGACTTTAAACAGCGCAAAAGACATAAAACTGTCCAAAATTGCCAGCTCGTAAGATCAGCTGTCATTAGAAAGGTATAAAGCTAAAGTCATCCTCCTGGGTCGTGGAATAGATCCCAGTCTAAATCCAGTGTTGGGATTAACGTGTTCTAAAAGTAACAAATTACTGTAATGCATTGCTTTTTGCTGTAACGCAGTAATGTGGCAGTACAGGGAAAAAATATTCATATTTTACTCAGTACAAATGTCAGTAACGCGCGTTAAAATGCTTTTTTAACCTGGATTGAAGTGGTGGGTTTTTCTTCATACAAATTCGCTAAAATCACCGCGATATCAGCAGCGATGAAACGTCAGAGGTGCGCCCGCGTAGACCGTCGGGTAACCGCGGACGAAAGGACCGGCGCAGAACTCCACGCTCCACAGGGCGAAGAGCAGCTGACGCCCGATCGCGCCTTGCAGACATCCTGTTCCATGGACTCGGGGTTCTCTCAGGGGCGGTCCTAGATTCCAAGTTCTAGCCCAAGATTAGTCCTGGTTTGGTACTGGTTTGGTCCTGGTTTTGTCCTGGTTCAGTTCTGGTTTAGTCCTGGTCCAGTCCATATAAAATGTCAAGTTGACTACTTCCTGGATCGTTATTTTTAGAACATAACCCCCGCGATAAACGAGGGACCATTGTATATTCAAAAAACAACTGGATATTAAACAGTTTGCAGTGGTTCACAAGTCAGTTTTGTGTAATCTAGGCCCTTTAACATTTGAGTATTTTCTGGTTGCTTCTGGAGTGGCAGAAAAGCTGTGGATTTGTAGTATGAAAAAACACAGATGTTTTAAATAATGCCCTCAGTCGAAAACATTACACAATCTTTATTCAATGCAGCAGGTTGTGTGCCATTTCCTCATCTAAGTTTTGGCTCCAAATCCCGCTGCACAGTGCAACAGCTGAGCCAGTGGGGTTTACTCAGTACTCATTTGTGTGTTCATTACTCTGTTTGGATAAATCTAAAACATCATGGTCAGATTTTGAAAAGTGCACATAACCCAGAATTTGGTAACACTTTATTTTAGCGTACACGTATTAACATCTAACTACCTGCTAATTAGGATAGTTGTAGATGGTTAAGTTGTCATTTCTTAGTATTTATTCAGCCCTTATTAATGTCTAATTCTCCATAAGCTTATTATATAAAACATATATAAGTCACACTTTTTGGGGAAATGTATTTTGTAAAATCAGAGACCAGGAACCGACATTTCATCTTGAAAGGCAAGTTATAGTAAAAACAGAATAGAAAACAACAGGCTGAACAGGAGTTAATATGTTAACATAACATATTAACTGTTATTCAGATAATTATAGCATAAAAAACAGAACATAAATTTACCAAACTTATGATCTCACTCCAAATCACTAAATCTATTGAATTCTTCATCCTCTGTGTCACTTCTGCGCGACCTCCGGAGATGAACCATAGATCCATGATGTAAACGGAACGCCTCTTCCTCGTCGTTAGATATTCCGGTCTTTCTGAATCCTGACAGGATGGTTTTGATTGTCACTGAAGTTCAGGCTTTGGCGATTTATCCAGTGACTTCCAGGAAAGTTACATGGCGCACTCGTCCTGATATCGTGAAGCTGTGTTCTCCATCGCCGCTTTCCGCCAGTCCCTCATTCCCTTTGTGCTGCTCGATTACCGTTTTCGGCTGAATATTTCACTATTTTCAGTGAGACAGCGGCTTTTTCTACAGGACGCATGGCAGTAGAGCGAAGTGACAGTGGTACAGGAGTAATAGTAGTAGCAGATTCTGACACACAAGTCTAGAGCCTCTCGCAGCTGTCAGTCTGAAAATTTTAATATATAAGTTGCACCGGAGTATAAATCGCAGGAAACACCCAAACCATGAAAAAAACTTGACTTATAGTCCGAAAAATACGGTAATAATTTTATTACTCTAGTAGATGTTAAGAGTCCAACTAGTCATAAATTAAGTAAGCTAAATTTAAGTGCAAATAAGTAAAAACTACATTTCCTTTACAACTAGTCCTTTAACAATAAGCTTATTAGAATCATAATTCATGGACAAAAATGTCTTAGTATCATATTAATAAACAGTAATAGGCAGTGTATTAATAGAAAAGTGTTTGTAAATGTCTAACTAATAGCAGAATAAGCTTATGGGGATTTAGACATTAATATGAGCTGGATAAATACCAGTTAATTACAAACTAACCATCTACAACTATGCTAATGAGCAGGTAGTTAGATGTTAATAAGTGCACCCTAAAATAAACTTCAGTCACACAGAGCTGCCAGTGTCAATTTACACCAGAGCTGCTCCTGTAACACTAGCTTCTGTATATTCGAACGTTTAAGCACTCTTTTATATTGCTTACATATTCTTTATTGATTTAGATGAATTACATTTTAGATCACAATACAAAAGTAGACAACAAGAGAGACGATGCTTTGCAGCGATGAAAAGCCGTGTCTGTGGTGGATGCATTAATTAAGCTACTCACCGTTTCACTTTGGATGTCTGCACCTTCAGAAGTCGTTCTGATGCACGGTGTTTGCGCAACTGTATAGATTTTAGGCTACGTATTTTGAAGGGGCATCGGAAGTTTATTCTGACACCACGTTTATTTCCTGTCCTGCCCCTGCTACAAGCCTGGAGATGCTCTGTTGACTCGGAAAAATTAGAACTCCAACCTCATTTGAACAACGTGTGGAGTAGGGGTGTGCAAAAATATCAAAATATCGATATATCGTATTGTTTAATGTGTTGATACAGTATCGATATCATGGGCTGCTGTATTGATATATCATCAAGAGACTTTTTTGGTATATTTTACAAAATTATTTTGTCACAGAGCTACAGTTTTGCTTGTTTATTGCTTGTTTAAAGGAAAGGAAACTCATTTACGCGACACATTTGGTATTTTCACTGTTTCATATGAACTTTGCACAAGAAGTGGTTTAACAAAAACTTTTAGCATCACAGCCATGATTTAGCCTTTATTTTTTTTATTGAACCGTAACAAATCTATTTGAAATATATCGTATCGAACTGAAAATGCGCAGTATCGTGATACGTATCGACTCATGGCCTATATATCGAGGTATGTATCGTATTGGGAACTTCTTGATGATACCCAGCCCTAATGTAGTAATGTAATGTAAAAAAAAAAAAACAATACCTGCGTGTGTGTAAATTGGGGGTAACAAGTTTTCATGTTTTTCTAATTATTACTTGTTTTGGTGGGATAGTGTCTGTGGTAGTGTTGTCACGATACTAAAATCAAACTCAGTTTTGATCCTAAGGAATAAACTCGATACTCTACAGATTTCTATACCATGATGATACTTTAAAATACTCTTTATTTAGACAATAATTTTTGATTTTCAACATTAAATGGTAGTTATCAATACCTTGTTTTCTTATACTTGTATCTAGTTTTGATACTAGTGTTCATATTGATTCTCATTAGATTTTCGTTACTTTTGACAAGCCTAGCATGTACATTTTGTGCACAAATGACACGCAGAATCAAGCAGAGAAAACCCTGGCATTATTTATAGTCTGTATATGGTCTGTGTATAGTCTGTCCTTTGGCTGCAGACAGTAGAAAGCACTATGGAATCTCTTTGGTAACTTCCATCTGGTCTTCTGTCGCAATATGTAGCTTTGATTTTTTTAAGCCGGACATTTTTAAGCAATTAGTCACAAAGGGAGACATTTTTGAAATACCATAATTTCCTCCACAAACAACAAAATCTCCTGTTGTATTGTACATAAAAAATTTTGTAGTTTAGATCTGTAGAAACATGTTATGAAATGTGACTCTTATATTAGTTTGTCAGTTCAGATTTCAGTCTTTTTGTCAATTCTGGATGTGTTTAAAGGTCCCATATAACATACCAGGAGTTGTGTTTTGTTTGATTCGCAGGTTTAACACACAAATCTTGCATATTTAGGCAGAGAAAACACACTGTTCCACCTTATGATGTCATGTGGTAATCCAGAAAGTTCTTTTTTTTATTTATTTTTTTAATTATCTTTATTAATATTTGTTTCTTTTAAAAGAACATACAGGTACAACAAAACACAGACAAGTACAAGCAAGCAACTGACAATAATAAACAGTATAGTAGTCAACCAAAAAAATACAAATATGTATGTCCCGTTAATCAAATTGTGGCAATCTGACACTGAGCCAGGAATGGTCCCCATATTGCTTTATGTCTCTGCTCTTTATCCATGGTGTCCACACGAATACGCTCCATTTGGATAACGGACACCATTTCACGGAGCCGTGTCTTCCGTGTCAGCAGAATATGTTTTTAGCCGCCACCATCCCAAGCTGCAGCGCCCGCCAAACGTCCGATGTAAGTCCCAGATCGTCTGTGGAGCATCTGAATATGGCTAAACTATAATCCGGTTTAATATCTCTGCAATAACAGTTAGAAAACCATTTAAAGATTGTGGACCAAAAGGTAAATAATTGTGGACAAAACCAAAAAAGATGAGCAAGTGTTCCTTCGACACAGGAACACTTGTCACACTGGGAAGACACTGTTGGAAAAATTCTATTCAATTTTGTTTTAGAATAGTGTAACCTGTGTACCACCTTGAACTGGATAAGCTGATAACAACTGTTAATAGAACATGAATGAATTTGTGCCAATGCCTTCTCCCAGAGTTCAGCAGATAAAGTTCTTTTAAACTCCATACACTTTCACTAGAATCGTTTGGATAATGTCAGCTCTGGAATTGCCAATCTCTATTAAACAAAAGGTAAAAGGAGCTTAAAAACTATCTCTTCATGACACCAGAAGGTGGAACAGAACGTTTTGAGCTTTGGAAATGTAGATAGACTAAAGATAAAGGATTACTCAAACATGTATGACTCAAACAAAACACGACTCCAGGTACCTTTTTTGAGGAGGTAACAGCATTCTAACATGACTTAAAGCTCACAAGAGTCCATTTTGTGTAACGTAGGCCCTTTAAAATCGCTCGTCCTCAGTGAGATATTTGTACCTTATTGACGTGTTCAGCCGCTGTTGCTTCCTGAGGTTTGGTCAGCGTGAACGAGTCTGTCGGGAGTTGAACCTCAAAACCTTCTTGTTGTACCACTTCCGTTGTTTTGTAGTATGTTCTATCCTCAGTTAATATCAGGGGTGAGTGGCCCAGTTTGAGGACAATACTTTGGCAAGGCTCCTCAGTGACTCTTAATGTTCAAATTAATCAACAATTCTTCCACACTGACTCATGGTAAACAAACCAGGTTATGCCATTGTGGTTGTGTTGTAACGATACTTAACTTTCGACATTGACCTTGATTTCGATACTAAAGAATAGACTTACGTAGTTTGAGAACTCTTTTATTAGTAGCTTGTCTACGTCTCCAAAGCGGAAAATACTCTGGTCCACCGTGTGATGATTCATGAAGAGGTAAAAGAGGTCGTTTTCAAGTTAATTCCAGGGCTGAAATTATCCAAATGATTCTAGTGAAGGTGTATGGAGCTTAAAAACACAGTGGAGCACTTCCTGTATTACCATATGACATTAAAAAAACTAAAACATGCATGGTTTGTGTGTTACAAAACAATTAAAACATACTGTAGATGAAAAAAAAAAGTATAATATGGGTCCTTTAATGTGTTCCTAGAATCCTATAATTATTCTCTACGATGAGTTCACAAGCACAACTTTCAGAGACGCAAAGATTTTTGCACAAAAGAAAAACTGACAGGTTTGAAGGGCCCATATTCTGTTATTTTCTGATCTACGTTGTAATGCTGTGACCTCCTCAAAAACACCTGGAGTTGTGTTTTGTTTCTTTCACACATGTTAAGGATTAGACTCGATACCAATTCCAAAACCACAATGATAATAAAAAACACTCTTTACTTAGACAATAGAATGGGATTTTCAACATTAAATCTTAGTATTTTCTTTTATATTCCCATGTGGTCTTATATCTGTGTAATCCCTCAGTGGTCCAGGTACGTTCCATAGTGGTCCATGGGCATATGCTGTATTTTTCAGAATATAAGTCGCACTTTTTTCATGGTTTGGGTGGTCCTGCAATTTACACTCCGGTGCGACTTATATATTAAAATTTTCACACTGACAGCCACGAGAGGGCGATCTAGACTTGAGGGTCAGTTTTCTTCGACCAGCAAAAAAAAAGTTTGGAGTGAGTGAGAAACTTGTGAGGGACTGACGGAAAGTGGGGATGGAGAACACAACTTCACAGTAACGAGGCGGGTGAGCCATGTAACTTCCCCAGAAGTCATTGGATGGATCGACAAAGCCTGGACTTCATTGACAACCGAAACCATCCTGTCAGGATTCAGAAAGGCCGGAATAATTCTAACTGAACTGATGCTGAGTCTGACGACAGCTACACAGAAGAGGAAGCGGCGCTCTGTTTACCTCCAGAGGTTGCGAAATTTGCTCAGAAGTGACACCGAGGATAAAGAATTCAATGGATTTAGTGATTTGGAGTGAGATGGAGAGTTTGGTAAACTTGTTCTGTTCTGTTGTTTATGTTCTAGTTTAATCTGAAGAACTGTTCATATGTGACGTTAACAGTCTGTTGTTCTCTGTTTTACTGTTTTTACTATAACTTGCCTTCAAGATGAAATGTCGGTTCCTGGTCTCTGATTTTAGAAAATAAATTTCCCCCAAAAAGTGCGATTTATATTCCGGTGCGATTATATATACGTATTTTTTTTCTTTCTTTTTTTGGCTGGTGCAATTTATACTCCGGAGCGACTTATAGTCTGAAAAATACGGTACTAGTCTATGGTATCTGAGTTTCGATACTTTTGACATTCCTAGGGATTAGGGCTGCTGAATTAATTGCAGCTGAATTAAAATTGCAATTTGAATGGATGCAATCAGCAAATAGCTAAGGCTGCAGTTTTTAAAGTATCACAATTTCCCCCATAAACAACTAAATATTCTTATTAATAGTCATATTCTGCATAAAAAGGGTTAGCCCTGTAGTTTAGATCTGTACAAACATGTTCTGGGGTCTTATTGTGCATATAAACGTCTAACCCTGTACAGATAGATGTTCAGAAATGTGATCCTTGTATCAGTGTTTGTCAGTTCATATTTCAGCCTTTTTGTCAATTCTCCTGGATGTGTTTTAAATGTGAACTTTGAACAGAATCCTATTATTAAAACAGAAATTGTAAATCTATTCACAATCGCAAGAAGAGATTTCTTTTCCTAAATCATTCAACTCTAGAAGTGGTCCAAGAAATGACTCACGGCATTGGAATAGAGAACAACCTTTTCATGGAAAAAAGGAGGAAGAGGCTTTCCTGCAGACCAATAAGAATCAGGTTTATGAAGATGCAAGCTCCTGCAAAGTAAGGACAGACGCAGTAAAAAGATCAGTTTTTTTGTCTATTTTTTGCCAAAACGTTACATACTATAACATACATACTATACATACTATACTTTAAATAGTACACAAACCCAGATATTTTTAAAGATAGACAAGAAAAAAAACAAATTAAATATGAAGAAGCGGTGCAAGAAATATAAATGTTAATTTTCAGTGGCGAACCATGGACTAGGACCAATTGCTGGCCATCATGATATCCAGCGATTGGTCCCAGCGAAGGATCATGATATCCGGAAGAAGGAGAAAAAAGAGATCGGAGCCCGCAGCTGATGTGTTTTATGTAATAACACACTAAAATCACTCTCTCGACCGGGAAAACCAGGCACTCGTCGACTGCAGTGGACGTCCTGGAAGAGCGTCGAGCATTTTTCTACCACACATGTTGAGGGTATCTGAATTCAAATAAAAAAGTGTCCAAATAGAGGCGTCCAACACATTTTTTGACGCTGCGGTCTCACTTATATTTGCTATCACAGGGTATTCGCGAAGGCCCGGAAGATGTCCTAATATAATCCCACCTGTAACTCAATGAAATATGATTGGCTAAGACAACTGTCAATCTCAAACTCATTCCCACGTTGTCTTGAATTGCACGGGCCTTCGTTGCAGCCACCGAAGGCCCTGCAGGTGTTTCTTTAGTTCAGTCACTGATTTACCCAGATACCACTGGAAGAAAAATTGTGATTGGTCCATTTCTATTCCATTATATTAACCCTTTGTTTCCCAAGAAATATTAGTCTAAGTTTATAACAATGATCTAGAAATTATTACTAATGTACTGTTTATTACTCACTGATTAAAAAATATATTTGTAGTACCAAAAATTCTTTCAATATTTTTTCTTGGGCCTTCACTGAATACTCTAAAGGCTCTGAAGGTCCCCCTCTGCGTTTCATATTGTCAACATAAAGCTTTTGTCACTTGTGGACAAAACTAGTGGTAGTACAATCTTTGAAAACTACTCCAAGAAGAAGCTACTTAAAAGTGCACTGTGTAACATTTCCTGGGGAGGGTCCGCCACCTGTTTGTCTCCATGGAGATGTAATAGCTTTGCCAACTCTCTCACAGTATGGTATTAAAATTATCTTTAATGTAGGCAAGGTTAAAGGTCAGATCTGTGGAGAGGTGACGTCGCTGATTGTGAAAATGTATGCTTTTCAACACATTTTGAGCCATAAAAATGTATTATTGAATAAAATGTGTAATCGAAAAGTTTAATGCCATACTGTGGAACATTCTTGTCTAAGTAATAACATCTCATGACGGACCCTCTACCAGAAAAGTTACGCAATGCACCTTTTAAGTAAATGTAATCAAGTACCACCTCAACTTGTGCAAGAAAGAATGGAAAAACACAATACTGCTTTTGTTTTCGGAAAATAAAAATCTTCTCCGGGGATATATATTTTTTCAATTAAAGCTAAACAAACAATTTAAGATGTGGTATTTGACGCACACATGACCAGTCACGCCAAAATGATCCGAGCCAGGTTCAGGTTGTTCCCATTAGCAGCATTCCTGTTTTTTGTGACTGTTTTGGGAAGTGCACGGGGAAATTAGCCCAAATAGTTTTCACTGCAGCGTTTAATAAGGCTGATGGGTGCATTAGTGCTAGTGAAACCAGTTAGCGTTAGAACGGACTGTTCAGCCCCATTGCTTCCCCAGACACAGGAAGCCGAGGTGGGGAGTACTCGGTTACATTTACTTGAGTATCTTTTTAAAGAGATTGTACTTTTCTAGCAACCTTACTTTTAACATAACATTTTGATTGCAGGAACCGCCGTCTTACTTGAGAAGTTGTGGTTACTCTTCCCACTGTGAGTAAGTCTAGGGTGACCAGATGTCCCTGTTTACCCGGGACAGTCCCAGTTTTGAGCCCTGTGTCCCCTGTCCTAGTAGATTTATCCAAAGCTAGTGATTTGTCCCAGTTTTATACAAGAAATTTCCATATTTTGACCAATGTGCTCCCTGCCAAAACTAAAGAGATGCTTAAATTGTCATTCGTTTCTGTAAAATACAGAAAAGCTGC